>NW_025381310.1:0-1478 GCF_016433145.1 Gracilinanus agilis | reverse complement strand
TACGTGAGACTTCTGCAATTGAACTAGGTTGGAGGTCCCCTAAATATTTAACTCACCCAAAGGGCAGGATGTGCAGATGGCCATGAAGAGACATGAAGATCTGGATCTGGGGTGAAGAGGCAAAAACTCACCTGGCATCCCCGGGCAGTCAAAGGTTCAGATGGGAGGGGGATGGGGATGGATGGTCATAGTGTAGGGAGCATGATCATCAAGTGGCATTTGAATAGTTTGAGATTGAGTCAAAGGAGCAGCGAAAGGAAATTCACAGGCAAGTTCCAATCAAAGTAAAGAGTCTGAACAAAAGACATAAAAACACAAAATTCTGGGGGAAATTATCCAATTTGCCTGTTTTCGAGTATGTGAAAGGGAGTGATATAAGGTAAAAGATGATGGGAAAGGAGCTTTGTAGAGGACCTTGAATGACAGAAAAAAACAAAGGGAATATGAATTTTACTCCGCAGGGGGAAAAAAATGCCCTTGGATGATTTTAAACATTTAAATGGTATGATTAGATCTATGCACAAGGGAGATCATCATATCCAGACTAAGAAATATGGTCCCCGCAATTCTCTGTGGGCTATCTTTCTGCCGCAGAAGCAAGGCCCAACCAAAGGAAATAGGCACAGCGGAATGGTATTGCACTTGTCTAGTTCAACCATGTCACTTAAATCTAGCTACCATGCTATATAAAAAAGGAAGTTGGCAATTATCTAGTCAATTGACAAGCATTTAGTTAGTCCATCTTTGCCAAGGACACTGGAGGGGCCTGCCATTTGTTCTTCAGTTCCTTTTATAAAGAAACAGGACAAATAGGGTTGAATGACTTGCCCAGAATCACACAGCTAGTAAGTATATAAAATGTACTTGGATAATTAAATACAAATATGTATAAAAAAATAAATATGAAGAGATCTCAGTGGAGAGATAGGAATTATTGAGCTGAACTTTGAAGGGTCCCTATAGATTCCAAGAAGAGTTGAGGAGGGAGAACATTCCAGAGAACAGAAATTGAGGATAAAAAGTGGAATATAAGTCAATCTGGTTTGAATATGGACTCTATGAGGGGAAGCAATATAAATGGCCTGGAAAGCTAGCCTAGAGCCAAATTGCAATAGGCTTTAAAGCCCAAAGGTTTCTGTATGTTAAACCAGAAGTACAAGGAAGCCGCTGTAGCTTTTTAAGCAGTAGTGATAGGATCAGACTGTGCTTTAAATATCAATTTGACTGCTTCATGGATTCAAGAGTGGAGAGACTGGATTCTGAGAAGACAATTAAGTGGTCTAGGGGGCAGGTGGGTAGCTCAGTGGATTGAGAGCCAGGCCTAGAGATGGGAGGTCCTAGGTTCAAATCTGGTCTCAGACACTTCCCAGCTGTGTGACCCTGGGCAAGTCACTTGACCCCCATTGCCTACCCTTACCACTCTTCCACCTATAGGTCAATACACAGAAGATAAGGGTTTAAAATAAAAAAAAAAAAAA
>NW_025381309.1:0-7570 GCF_016433145.1 Gracilinanus agilis | reverse complement strand
CCTTTCCTTTCCTTTCCTTTCCTTTCCTTTCCTTTCCTTTCCTTTCCCTTCCTTTCCTTTCCCTTCCCTTCCTTTCCTTTCCTTTCCTTTTTTTGAGTTATTAGTACTAACTTCTACTCCACCTCATTCTCATGCCATTAAAACCTGGAGGGGAAAATGGGAGGAAAAACCTCTAACAAATGAATATAGTCAAGTAAAATGGATCCACCCTACAGTTATGTATAAAAAGATATATTCTTTCTGCACTTTCTTTCAGGAGGTAGATAAAATGATTCATCATAGATGCTCTGGAGATGCACTTGACCATTGCATGGATCAGACTTCTTAAGTCTACTTTTGGTGTTGTTTTCATTTATAATGCTGCTGTTCTTATATAAATTATTTCCTGCTTCCATTCACACTACTCTACATCAGTCTATACTCCCCAGACTTCTCTGGAATAATTTCTTATGTCACTGCTTACTGAGAAATAATATTTCATTATTTTCATATAGCACAATTTGTTTAGCCATTATTCACTTGTCAAAGAAGCAACCTAAAGCATTCCCCTCTCCTTTAGATGTTAGTTGTCTTTGTTTTTTTTTCTCCTTCTTTTAATCTTTCAGGGTCAGTGTTTGTTTTGCTTGAGACAATTCCCTCCCTAGTATTATCCTCCTTCTTATCCCTCTTGATTTTTTTCCCCCTTTTTCTGTGAGAGTGCTGAATTTTCACTGTGGCATCCCAATTTTTTTCCTTATATGGAGGTGATTGGTGGATTCTTTTTGTCTTTGTCCTCTAGTTCTAATAAATGGAGGAAATCATCTATTATAATTTATTAAAATATAGTCTTGAGGCTTTTAAAAAAATCATACTTTTCAGGACATCCAATGATCCTTAAAATATATATCTCCTTGACCTGTTTTCTAGATCCGACATATTTTAGATCCTATATCCTAAATTTTCTTCTAGTTTTTCAGTATTTTTATTTTTTTCTAATATATGTTACCATCTCATGTAGTCATTCATTTCTATTTAATCTTTTATAGTGTTCAGAGAATCCATTTCTTGAGTAAAGTTCTCTTCCAATTACTCTACTTCCAATTTTTCTTCCAGAACTTCCATTTCCTTTTTTTGAATTATCATTTTTGTATATGACATGATATAATATATAACCTAACAATGATATTATGTATATGATTTGTTTTATATATATATATATATAATTAATTATAATGCTGTGCTTATCTCAAAAAAACAATTCTCATATTAGTCATATTCCAAAATCTGTATCATTCCTTTTTACTCCCTTCCTCCCACTCTTCCCCACTCCAAGAAGGCAGGAAATAAGATATAGGTTGTACATATATTATCAAATAATACATACTCCTATGTTGGTCATGTTGTGAAACAAGACACATATTACACCAGAGAAAAATACATGGAGGAAATAAAATGAAGAATGATATATTTCATTTCCTTTTTAAAATCTCACTTCATTTCTTCTAGGTCTTTAGTGCTAATGGAAAATCAATTTTCCCCCCTTTGAGTCTCTGCTTATTGGGAATCTTAAATTTGTCTTTATATTAGAGGTAATGTGTTTTCTTTGATTTATTTAGCTCTACAATTTAAGTTCCTGAATTAGAGATCCTACCAAGGCTAGCTTTCACCACTTGATGCATTTTGAGGTTGGGCTTTGGCCTTCCTTTGTTTTACCCTAATATCTTAAGTACGTGGGTTGGATTTCAGGGGTTTAGGTTTCCCTGGATATTTGAGTTTCAAAGTGTTTAATATTCAGGGACCTTTTTGGCATCTCAGGGCACAGTCTTAAAGACCTCAGAATCTTGGGCATAGTTTGTCCTAGACTGACTGCTGTAGCACCATAATGATGGCTGCCTGGTGCCTCAGCTCTCCAGCACTTCCAAAGTCCCCACTCTGGGAGCTCTGATCAAAATGAAGCCTACTCAGAGGAGCCCTATGATCTTGCCATCTCAGGTGTGTAGTTATATATCATTTCTCTCTCTCTATGTCTCTCTCTGTCTCTGTCTCTCTGTCTCTGTCTCTCTTTGTCTCTCTCTGTCTCTGTCTGTCTGTCTGTCTGTCTGTCTGTCTGTCTGTCTCTCTCTCTCTCTCTCTCCTCTCTCTCTCTCTTCCCTCCCTCTCTAGCCAACATGACTTCATAAAGAATAAGTCCTGGGGCAGCTAGGTAGCACAGTGGGTAGAGTGCCAGGCCTGCAGTAAGGAGGATTTGGGCTCAAATCTGGCCTCAGGTATTTCCTACCTGTGTGATCCTGGGCAAGTTGCTTAACCCCAACTGCCTAGCCCTAACTACTCTTCTGCCTTGAAACCAATACTTTGTATAAATTTTAAGACAGAAAGTAACGGTTAAAAAAAAAAGTAATTCCAGACTAGCCTCTTCAAAACTCTCCTTCACATATTTTCTCAGTGACTTGGATAAAGGCATTGATGACATGCTTATCAAATTTGCAGATGAAAAACCCATGGACAGTAGAATTGAGGTCTGAAAAGATCTTGACATGCTAGGGAGCATTGGCCTGAATCTAATACTTAACCCTGTTTGCTTCAATAAAGTAACCTGGAGAAAGAGGTGGCAAAGTCCTCAAGTATCTTTGCCAAAAAACCCAAACGGGGTCACAAAGAGTCACACATGACTGAAAAACAACAGTAACAATAAATGTCAAGTCTTAGACTTAGGAATAAAAAAAATCAGCTGTATAAGATAGAGGAGACATGAATAAAGAGTATTTTTCTGAAAAGGATTTGCAACTTTTAGTGTATGATAAACTCAATATGAATTAGTGGTGTGATGTAGTAACCAAAAAATCTATGCAATCATAGGATACATTGAGAAGCAATTGTATAGCTAGCTGCTGAGGTCCTTTTTTGGTGCCCACCTGTCTAAGAGCTTCTTTTCCTTTTCATCTGTTGGAGCATGACTCCAGGCATGACCAACTCACCAATTCAGTCCCAATTAAATTTTTCTCATTCCTTCTTTTCCTCTCACTTTCTATTTTTCTCCTCCTTTCCTAGAACTCAAATAAACCTTCTTTCTTTTTGAAGATTTCCCTTTCAAAGGCAGTAATCAACTAGTTTTCCTGGTAGTCACTGTAATTATAATAATTAACCAGTATTATTGATGGTTCAGCCATTAAAAATTAAGTAATGGTTAATTTATTAATCAGTGAAATATTTACATATACACCATTGCATTGTGGCTGAGGAAATCAAAATAGAATTAAACTGGGTCCCTGCCATCAATGAATTAAAAATCCATTATACATATGAAAAGTGAATTAACAATATTAAGCTGTAATAAAGAAGTGTCACATTAAATTAAGTGCACAGAAATTTCAGGAAGAGAGAGAATAGTTGCCTGATGTGATGATTGCAGAAAGACTCATGAAGGAGGCAGAAATTAAAGGTTCCAAAAAGTTGAAGGGTAGAATTTAGGAAGAAGAGAGGAAAGGAGGGATGAGTTGAAAGACGCCTTAAATATCTTCTAGCCCAATGTCTTCATTTTACTGAAAGAGAAAAGTGGGAAGTGGGATAAACAGAAGGGAGGGAAAAAGAAAGAGGAGAAAGGGGATATAACAAGCCCTTCTAAGGTAGAAGTTATTTTAAAAACTATTTTCTGTTCTTTTTCTCTCTTCTATATAATCTCTGGCCACCACATTTTGCTAATTTCATTATTTAAACCCATGAAATTGCCTTGGCCCAAGTCTGTGTTTCTCTTGCCCTAGCCCCAGAGTAACTATGGTTGGATAATTCAGAGGCCTGTGAAGACCTTTTTCTATGAGGTTTAGGAAAGAACGATAAACTGTGGTTTCCAATATGAACCCTGTTTGGCAAGAATCAGATTTGAAATTTCTAAATGCTTGGGCAGAAACTTGGCAAACATTTTTCCATCCTAGAAGGGAGATTGTTTATTTTTTTTTAATCATGAATCATTTCAATCTTCTAGTATTTTTGAACATTAAAAAGGTGCCAGAAATGGATCTTGCTATGATTTCAGATTGTTTTAATTTTTTTCCTTTAACTTGCATTCTAGGGTCAGTTTTGACACACAGAAACAGCAGCTTAATTTGATCCAATGAATATTTTGGGGCTGTTGAGTCCCCAGAGCAGACTAATACTCTCTCTTTATTCTATAAAGGAAATATTTAGAAACGGTTGAAGCCCTTGACTTTGCACTTCAGCTGGGTAGGTGGCTAAGTGTGTCCCTGCTGGATGGAAGCCTATTTCCCTCACCATGGCTTCTCCTAAAAAGGAGGTAACTATTCTGTTTCACACTGATGTAGCTTGGATGAGCAAATGAGAATGAGAATACAAATTCTCAGGGCTTGTCAGTAGCATAGATATTCAGAGTTAGTCCTATGATGAGGTAGGGCTAGGGGGCTGCCTAATGGCTAGAAAAACAATCTGGGAAGAGGAGATGTAAAAATGCCTTCCTTACCTGCTCACGGAGACGTGGAATCTCACGAACTAGAGAATGACCCTTTCTTTAGACTATCTGAAATAAGGTTACAAATGTTAATCTCTTTGGGAAAGGGAACACAATGATCTACCTATATTCACACTTTAGCTTTATCACACATAAAACATAAAAAAGTAAATAATTTCATCAAGATAATACTCTATATCTCTTGATAAGTTTCTTAGAGTTATCTGCATCCTAGATTGGGAACTTCTAGTATTATGGGATCTCCTATATTAGAATCAAAAGAACCAGGTTTGATTCCAGGTTCCAACACTTAACTTTTCTATATCTCAGTTTTCTTATTTGTAAAGTAGAAGTAATAAAACTCGCCCTCCATACTTCATAGGATTGTGAGGAAACTATTCTGTTAAGACTTAAAGTACTAGGGAGAGCAGAGAAGTTCATTCCACTGAGCGGACCTATATGATATCAATGAGAAGAGAGGCAGTCTAGCCCAATCCAATTCAATTCAATTCAAATAATCAATTCAAATAATATTTATTGAATCCCTAGTATCTGCCCAGCCCTATGACTCCTCTGAAGTAATTTAATTCCTAACCTCAAAAGAGCAACAAAAGGGCATGAACAGTTGCCATCTCATATGTATCTGGTACAAAATAAGGGGTTAATGGAGATATGTTACTTCCAGTCTTTTTTCTTCATTATTAATTTTTTTATTTACACTTTAAAAAATCACATTTGTTTAGCAGAAAATATGTTTGCATCAGTTTCTTCTATCATATATCGCAATTAGTTACTTTAAGTTTTAAATATATAACAAAGCTCTGTTAAAGTGAGGGTTAATATTAGAATCATATATTGAATCTCATAGCTAGAAGAAACATTGAAATGTGATTACTAGCTAAGGGGCTCATTGGATAGAGACCCAGACCTGGAGATGGAAGGTCCTGGGTTCAAATTTGACCTCAGATACTTTCTCACTGTATGACCCTGGGCAAGTAACTTAACCCCAGTTGCCTAGCCCTTACTGTCCTTTTGCCTTGAAACCAATACTTATAATGGATTCTAAGACAGAAGGTAAGAGTTAAAGGGAAAAAAAAGACAAAGTACTGTGTTATTAGTATTTTTCCCTAGCCTGCTTATGGCTCCTTTATAAATGTGACTGATGCACTTGCAACTCCAAACCATAACATCCCCAAGCACAGCTAAACCTGTCTTACCCTCACCAACTCAGAACAATGGAAAATCATCACACGTTGGTCTTAGAAATGGAATTAGTCTTGTATGAACTGATTCGAAGTGAAGTGAGCAGACCAGAACAATTCATACAAAAATAATAACATTATTAAGACAAAAAACTTTAAAGAGTTCACGACTTGGATCATACAATAACCACCCTTGATTCCAGAGGACCAATGAGAAAGCAGTTTATTCACCTTCTGACCAAGAAGTGATGGTCTCAAGATGCAGAATGAGTCATACATTCTTGACCATGGCCAATTTGTTTTGCTTGACTATGCACATTTCTTACCAGAGTTTTCTTTTTCTTTTCTTTTTTCCCCAAATATGGAGATGTGGGAAGGAAAGAAAATAAATGCTTATTAATAGGAAAAAAGTACAATTAAAAACTAAAAAAAGCTCTGAAAATCATCCTACTTTATTGAGGTTGTAAACCAGATTGTATTGAGATGCAAACCAGAGCCTATCTGTACTATGGCCATGTGCTTGGGTCTGAAAGCAGAGCCAGGAAGGAAAATTAGTCAGTAAGATCTAAAATAAATAAATAAATGAAAATAAGATGGGAGGTAAGCTATGAAAGATGGAATAAATCGTCCCCCTCTTCTTCTTAGGGGAAGTGTTAGGCAATCTATATGGCTAGGAGCCCTGTGGGGTCAGGCTTATACAACTAAAGAAAGAGCAGAGAAGATCATGTGATGAGTCTAGATTCTAGATAATAAAAACAGATGAATCAGATACCATAATGTTTGAGGAGTTTTTCCTAACTTACCAGGTTGAGTAACTAACACTGATCCATATTCCTTGATTTCTGGGTTCATTCCACTGAGCAACATATACAGTATCCATTAGAAGAGAGGCTGTCTAGCCCAATCCAATGCAATTCAATTCAAATAATATTTATTGAATCCCTAGTATCTGCCCAGCCCTATGACTCCTCTGAAGTAATTTAATTCCTAACCTCAAAAGAGCAACAAAAGGGCATGAACAGTTGCCATCTCATGTGTATCTGGTACAAAATAAGGGGTTAATGGAGATATGTTACTTCCAGTTTTTCTTCATTATTAATTTTTATTTACACTTTAAAAAATCACATTTGTTTAGCAGAAAATATGTTTGCATCAGTTTCTTCTATCATATATCACAATTGAGTACTTTAAGTTTTAAATATATAACAAAGCTCTGTTAAAGCGAGGGTTAATATTAGAATCATATATTGAATCTCATAGCTAGAAGAAACATTGAAGTGTGATTACTAGATAAAGAAAACCATGAACTTGTGGAAAAATGTTCTAAATCATTTTCAGTTAGAAAAATGCAAATGAAAACAGCTCAGAAGTATCATCTCATACTATCAGACTGACTAAAATGATAAAAGAGGAAAATGACAGATTCTGGAAGGGATGTAGAAAAACTGAAAGACTAATACACTGCTAATGGATTGTGAAGTGACCCAACCATCTTGAAGTGCATTTGAGAATTATGCCCAAAGAGTTATAAAACTATGTATAACCTTTGACTCAGCAATACCACTATTAGGGGAAAAGGAAAAGAACCTATATGTTCTAAAATATTTATAGCAGTTCTTTGTGTGGCAGCAAAGAATGTGAAACTGAGAGGATACTGATCAGTTGGGGAATGGTTAAACAAGTTGTGGAATATGATTGTGATGGAATATGACTCTGTTATGAGAAATGAAGAACAAGTTGATTTCAGAAAAACATGGTCATACTTGCATGAAATAATGCAGAGTGAAATGAGCAGACAGAGAGAGACAGAGGAGGAAAGAGGCAAGAAGAGGAGAGGAGAAGAGAGGAGAGAAGGGAAGAGAAGAGAAGAGAAGAGAAGAGAGGAGAAGAGAAGAGAAGAGAAGAGAAGAGAAGAGAAGAGAAGAGAAGA
>NW_025381308.1:0-14080 GCF_016433145.1 Gracilinanus agilis | reverse complement strand
CCTTCCTTCCTTCCTTCCTTCCTTCCTTCCTTCCTTCCTTCCTTCCCTTCTTTGTCCTTCTCTTTCTTTCTTTCTTTCTTTCTTTCTTTCTTTCTTTCTTTCTTTCTTTCTTTCTTTCTTTCTTTCTTTCTTTCTTTCTTTCTCTCTCTCCTCTCTCCTCTCTTTTTTTTCCATTTATCCAACTCAATAGAAAAATAGAATTCATAAAAAATAAACATATGAGAATATATGCCAGACAATACAAGTGGAAGGAATTTTCTCATTGGAAGTGAGGTAACTCAGTTCAACTAAGAGGAAGTCCCAAATCTCACCTGAGGGAAAGATACCCTAGAATCTCCAATATAGCAGGCTGGGGATAGGGACATGATGGAGACTGCCACTTCCTCTCATGTTGGCTTCTTCCCTGAGTCTTTTTCTCCCTTCAGTGACCTGAAGAGGGTGTTATCGCACGTAATTTCCCTCTCAAAGCTGAAAGCCAAAGCTTTTCCCACTATGCCATAGTACCATCCCTTAGAAAAATACCTTGGCATTGATTTGATCTTTAAAATGGGGTATCATAAAAGGAGATCATAAAAGGGAAAACAAAGAATTTTAATTACATAAAAATATTCTGAACAAACAAGATCAATCAAGATAGAATTAGATGAGGGAGTGTGGGGGGTGAAGGGGAAAGTAAGAGCATGAATCATGTAACCATGTTAAAAATAAATATTAATAAATGTTTTAAAAAAAGATAGAATTAGATGAGAGTGGGAAAACATTAGTAGTAAACATCACCAATAGAAGTCAATTGTCAAAAACATATATGCCTGAGGTTTCCCAACTAGCTGTTGTTATTGTTGTTCAGTTGTTTCTGACTCTCTGTGACCCCATTAGGGGTTTTCTTGGCGAAGATACTGGAGTAGTTTGCCATTTTTTTCCTCCAGCTCATTTTACAGATGAGGTAAACAGAGTTAAATGACCTGTCCAGGGTCACACAACTATTAAGTGACTGAGGGTAAATAACAACTTCTGCCTGCCCCAGTTTCCTCCTCTGTAAAATGGAGATAGTACTACTTTCCAGGGTTGTTATGGGAATAAATGAGATATTTGTAAAGCATTTCATAAACCTTAAATCACCATTTAAATGCCATTATTTTTTGTTTATTCTGATATTTCTGCCATATCTCATGGGTTTGTGATCCTATATGTACCCAATGACTATTTCTGATATCACATCTAGTTTTCAAAGGAATAATCAATTTATTATTTAAATTGTTTTAAATTCTACACTTAGCAACCATAAGTCAAATCAAACATTAAAAGGAATACATTAAAAGTAATTAAAGGGGCAGCTAAGTAGCTCTGTGGATAGAGAACCAGGCCTAGAAATGGAGACCCTAGGTTCAAATTTTACCTCAGACACTTCCTAATTATGGGCAAGTCACTTAACCTCAATTGCCTAGCCCTTGCTGCTCTTCTGTCCTGAACTGATACTTAAAAAGAAAAAAAGTAATTAAAGAAGAACATCGGTTGTTCTTTAAAATTTCTTTTAAAATGAATTAACTTTATCAAAATAATTGCAATATTGCCCTATCTGCGCCCACATCTCTTTCTGGTCTCATTTTCTTCTTTGCATTCTTGTCAGTCTTTATTAAGGACAAGTTTTGATGGTCTTGTTTATAGTCTTGCCCCAAATCTGCTTTTTTCACTCTGTGGCACTTGGAATCATCAGGTTATAGATTTAGAGCTAGAAGGAAGATCATCTAATCCATCACTCATATTTTACAGAAGAAGAAATAAAATTACTTCTCTAAGGTTACACGGGCTTTAGGGTTTCCTATAAAACCTGAGCTCCTAGTCCTCTTCCTCTGAATACAATGTTCTTTTCCTCCACACTACAGTGTGTAGTATATAGAGTAAAGAAGAGCTGAGTTCAAATACAGCCTCAGACACAGGTAGTGTGACCCCGGGCAAGTCACTTAACTCTCTCTGGCTCAGTTTCCTCATCTGTCAAATGAGCTGGAGAAAAAAAAAAAAAGGGAAACCGCTCCAGTATCTTTGCCAAGAAAATCCCAAACAAGGTCACAAAGAGTTGGAAACCATTGAACAACAGTCATATAAATCTTCACATAGCTTTGTAGATCCTCATAACTGTCTTTTTTTAGGAGGGGGTGAGGAAGGAAGGTCTGGGCCTGTGATTTTTTTTTTTATTTTTATTTTTTTTTAGTGTAGGGAACTTAATGAGACACTTCTCTCTACTAATGTGGATTGACAATTGTTCTGAAGCTTTTGTACTTTGTGTGTTATCTGGGGGCACTGAGAAATTAAGTCAGTCAGACATAAGCATTTATTAAGTGCTTACCACACACTGTGATAAGATTTTTAAAAATCAGTTTCTATTCTCAAGAAGCTCACAATCTAAGGGAGTAGGCAACACACAGTGACTATATACAAATAAGCTATATATATGATAAATTGGAAATAATGGAGGGAAGGTAATAGAATCAAGGGAGATCAGGGAAGGCTTCCGGTAGAAAGCAGGATTTTAACTGTGACTTGAAAGAATCCAGGGAAACCAAGCGGCCATTGAGGAGAGAGAGTGAAAATGCTCTGAGTTAGGAGATAAGAGTGTCTTGTTTCAAGAAAGAGCAAGGAAGTCAGTGTCACTGGAGAGGCAGAACATGTGGGAAGGAAGGAAGGTTAAAAAAAAGATTGAAATGTTGGTGGGGGTAGGTTATGAACAGTTGATATGGTTCAGAGGCACAACTTGAAACCAATCTTCCTGACTCTAAGGTGGACTTCCTCTCCACCACATCATTTCATTACACTCTTATGCTACAATTTGGCCATTCCCCAGTTCCCAGTTTTTGCTATTCTGAATAATGTTGCTGTAAATATTTTTGTACAGAGAGGTCTTTTTTCCCCCTTTTAATAATATCCTTAGAAAGTACAGTCTTAGTAGTGGGATTGCTGGGTCAAAGGATGCAATCAGTCTTGTAACTCTTATTGTATACAAATAATAAAATTATACCCAGTCACGGCTAAGCTTTGGAAACTGCTGCATCAGATGGTTTTCATTTGGGGTACTGGACTTCTTTCTTCTTTTTTTTTTTCCTATTTAAAAATAGGGAGCAAATGAGAGGATGAAAATCCCTGAGAAAAAAAAAATATATATTCTTAGGTATATTGTGAGTGCCACATATGAAACATTTCAGCAAGTTTAACTCATTCATCTTCTTTTTAAAAAAATCGTATGCAAAGATTTCTGAATATAAGAATGGAAAAACAGCATTCCAAAAACATGTTTATTATTCCATTAACTTTATTTTTAATGATGTCTTAGTTTTATATCATATTTGTTTATCTTTCTTTTGAAACAAATGTTTTTTAAAAAGAGGAGAAAAGTAGTTCAGAAAAGCCACCATAGCACTGATTGTGTCTGGCATATGTAAGCAATATCATACAACCACTGTTCCCTACCCGTGCAATAAAGAAAGGAGGTACATTTTTTGTCAACTCTTCTCTGGATCTGTTTGGCCATTTGTTCAGTTTCGTTTTATTGCTCTTTCCATTTCCATTGTTGAATTCATTGTGTATATTGTTTGCCTTATATTTCTTACCTAAATCTGCATCAGTTCAGATAAGTCTTCCCATGTTTCTCTGAATTCTTCTCATTAGTCATTTCTTATGTTGTAAAAATATTCCTTAAAATTCATGTAAAACAATTTGTTTAGTCAGTTCAGTTCCCCAATCATTGGGTATCTACTTCATTCCTTCTGGTTCCTTACTACCACAAAAAGTGCTATTATGGCTCATATAGGACTTTTTCAGACTTTGACCACCTTCAGGTTATATGATTGTCAGTAAAGTCTCAGAGTATGGAAATTAGCCACTTTTTTGCATAATTCAAAATTTATTCAGTTTCCTCTAATACAAAAAGGATGGTTTAAATTTTACTAAAGATATTCATCAAAATTTGAGAAATATTTAGATCAGAAATTGATTACATTTTCCATATACAAATAAAAATATGTTAGGCACGTGAGCTTGGGGCAAACACTTCACCTCCTTGGAACTCAATTTTCTTATCTGTGAAATAAGATAACTAGGACATTTCTAAGGCCCCTTCTATCTTTGTGGTTCTATGTTCTACAATCTAAAGTCTCTTCCAGCTTTGACATTGCATGTTCTGTGTTCTAACATCCTTTCCAGCTCTCATATCTAGGTTCTTATTCTTAAGGGTCCTTAAAGTTCTAATATTCTGCTTTGTATTCTAAGAGTCCTTCCAGCATGAACATTCTATATTCTACATTCTAAAAGTCCCTTCTACTTCTGACATTCTCTAATTCTGTTGGTTTTCTCTCTTCTCCCCACTCTTCCCTGCCCCCCCAGCTAACTTTGGAATAAAATTTCAAGTATCTTGAGACTTTCTAAATGGGGATTTACATTTTGTTTCTTGTAACAACCAATACACAGGCACATAAAGTTCAGTTACCTTGGAGTCTGGCTTCCGAGGTGTACCCGATGGTGTTACACCAGGATATTCCTGATCTGTAATGGGCAGATTCAAAAAGAGAAATGGTATCTTTTTGGCTTGCTTTATGGGGCAGCTGCCCCTGGGGTCCTACAGAACAATTTAATTACATGTAATACTAAATTTTTTTTTTGAGGCTACAGAGTCCTGTCTGTAAGTGATACTTCCCTCTCCCTAGCCAATAGCTAGAAATAGCTCTTAGCACACAAAGCTACATGGGATGAGCCTTTAGAAAGCCAATTTTATGTCTGTAGATATCAGAAGTACAAAAAATTATATTTTTGCCTTTTCTTTAAAGGCACAGATGTTTAATTTCAATAATGGGTGAAAAAACTGCACCCAAAGAGTGTTTTTAACATGGTGTTGTCCTGGGAGATTAAGAACTTTCTAATCAATGCGAAAAATGAGACAGAGAATGGAGCTCAACAAGCCCATTTTCTTTTCTCCCAAATGTAAGCTCTATTTAGCTCTGAATCCTTAAGCCAGAGCTTGTAAAAAGCTGTTTGTTTGGGACTGACCTTCTCCTTTTATGTAACATGATACTGCACGCTTCACCGAGCCCCGAATGCAGCTAAACATATGTCGTCAGCTGTGCGTTACTGCCCCTTCTATTAAAATGGATTCTGGTAGCATATGTGGGAATAGACTTGCCACATATACTCAAGGGAGATGAAGGAATACAAGGCAATTAGCAGGAGCAGTACCCAGACCTCACTGCTAAGCCTCAGTAGGAAGTACAAAGACTTATCTCATGAGCATGGAAACAATTTAAGGTCAACAAGTAATCGTGGAAAAGGAAACTTTAAAAAAACAAGAACCTGGTAAGTGACCTAGTAAACACCCCTTCCCTGCCCCCCTGCCCGCATGGCATCTGGGGTTCACATGTATAATCTTCCTGGCTTCTCTTCCCCGCCTCCCCCCCCCCCATAATGACTTCCCTTTGCAATTTCCTGGAGGAAGTTGTTGAAGTGATCTTCTAGTGATAAAATAATGTCCTTGCCTACAAATGAAGAATCAGTCCCTCTTTTTATTCCCTGCCCAGGCTCCTAATTAAGGGATGTCAGAAAGCTCTAATGCATTCAAGGAGAGAAGGGACTTTCTCTTCCCAGATAAACTGGCATCCAATAGGCAGACTTTGAAAAGGATGCATTTTCACACTGTTCCTTCCAGGTTTGGTTTGTCCTGAATGAGGCCTTCCCTCTTCTTCCTGCACAAATTCCCAGCCTCTGGATGGATGCGCCACCCTCAAAGGCAGATGCATTCTTAGATTTAGAAAGAGGAACTCAACCTGCTCTATCTTCGTTTTCTCTTTGTACAGATCATTCCAAACAGCACCGATGAAATTAATTCTTTGATGGAGGAATGAATTCCTGTCATTTAATTATATGGTACATTTGAAGAGTCCTGTATCAGCTAGCTGGGGTCCAGGAAAGTATTTGGGAATATAGCTGCAGAGGGCTTTGATGATACCTACTGATAGTGTGTATTCCCCAGTAAGGCTTTTTTTGGCTTCCTCATTCTTAGAATAGTGTGCTTAATATAAACTCTACAGACTTAAGAACAAAGGCCTCAGTTTTGGCGAGGTCCTATAAAGTCCAATTCACGTGGCAGCTTCTTGCCAAAACTCAGAAACTACTGTTTGCTTTGGAAGTTTCTTAGTGTTCAAGGTTTCAATTCATATTCAGAGTAAATTTCTCAGGATATACCCAATTTGTTCTTTCCCTCCTCTCTTTCTTTTTAAAGTTTTCTCCCCTTTTTTCTTTCTTTTCTACTCTTTCTTTTCTTCCTTTCTTCTCTCCCCTTCTTTATTTTTTTTGTTTTATGTCTTCCTTCCTTGCTTCTTTCTTTCCCTTTCCTTCTCTTCCTTTTAAAAAATTTCTTCTTCCTCTCTCCCTCCTTCTCCCTTCCTTTCCTTCCTTTCCTCTTTCTTTTCCTTCCTTCCTTTCTTTTTCTTTCCTTCTTTCCTTCCTTCCTCCATCCCTTCCTTCCTCCCTTTTTTTTTTTCATCTTAATTACAACTCTAGACAAAAGTTATACTGGAGTAAGAACAGGCTTCAATCCCTAGACTGTCTGGTTCTCTGCCTTGTAACTTTCCAGCTTGCCCTGAGAATGATAAAACAAAACACAATGCCCAAACAGCATCAGATTTCTCCTCTGTGATCATTTGGTCTCTGTTGTCTATTGGAGATGGGATTTTAAGTGGAGGTGGCAGTGGTGATGTCAGTAACTGCCAGTGGTGCTCTAAGTTCTCAGTCAGACTCTGAATTCCAGCTTCCAGAGGTAAAAAGAACTCCGAACTCTAAAGAGGTAGTCAAAGCTCTGGGGAAGAGGTATCCTGGGCATCTTCTTTTGTTTCTTCCATCACCACTGGAAAATACACAGAAAAAAGAAATCCTAAAAACCACATCCATCCAAGCAGCATGACAAAAAGACCCAAAGTCCTTGTCACTTGATTCCACTCCGGGCTTCGCAAAAGACGAGCTTGGAGGCGGCTGTGTTCAGACGGTGCATCACCGGAGGCAAAATCTGGCACAGAGTGAGTGTAACACGCCATGACATCTGTCACAGCTCCTTGAAGATAAACCTGCAGTGATTGCTGTGACCGGGGAAGAAGACATCTGAAGTCAGGAATGGAGAAGACGAGTGATATTTCAGACAGAATGGAGCCCAAAGACAATGATGCATTTCAGTGGAAAGGGAAATACTTTAGGAGTTCTCAATCCCATGAAAAGTCTTAATTATAAACATCTCTTCGGGAAGGCCAGTAGGGACTAAAGTAGGAGGAGGACTAGAAAGCTTTTTTAAGTAATAAAGATTAGGCAACATGTTGACACTGTGAAGCACATGCATTTATTCAGAGACAGAGACAGAGAAAGATGGGGGAGAGACAGAGACAGAATCATGCAGAAGGAACTATATCTTGATCTGTGTCTTGCAGAGTCCTATATTAGAAATCAGGGGATCATAGATTTAGAGCTATAAAGAACTTAAAAGTCATCTAGTCTAACTCCTTCATCATGAAAATGGGGACATTAAGCAACTTACATAAGGTTACAGAGGCAGTGTGGGGCACAGCAGAGATCTGAATCAAACTTCTCAGACTCCAAATCTAGTATCTTCTTCTCTATACCAAATCAGATGATCTACATTTAGTTTCACCACTTTCTAACCCTGTGTCCTTGGTCAGGATGATTAACCTCTGAACCTGGGTCCTTTGTAAAATGAGAAGAATATAATACCTAACAAGGTTATCATATAGATCAAGTTAGACACTGATTGTAAACCAGGTTGTGTCATCCCGAAAGCACCTGCCAGGAAATATTACCTCATTTAAAAAATTTTTTTAATAGGGTTTAGATAGATATGATTCTGAAACAAATTTTTCTCCAGTTTTCATTCTTTTATATTCAGCATTCTATGGACTAGAGTACAGGTGTACAAAGTAATTTTTTTTTATGTGTAAAAGTATTTGGATGTTAAGCTTTTCCTCTGTAGGCTCAGTGAAAATGTAATTCAAGAAACAAAGAAGATAGCAGAGATGATATGGACCTCCCCCTGTTCCCATGTGATTTTGATCACCTCTGTTGAGGCTTTATATTTTCAAAGCTTTTTGTTCCGTGAATTTTGGAGAATATGAATATTTGGGAGTGGCGAGAGCTATTTAAACATTGTTCTTAAGTTGCTTTTGTTGTTGTTGTTGTTGTTGTTGTTGTCCGGGCTCCCTATCTCATACAGGTTGGAAGTGCAGTAGTCATTCCTGTGTCCAGTCCCACTATTAACCATCATGGGAACTTTGACCTGACCAAGTTTCTGATTTGGGCTGTTTGTGACTCCTTAGGATGCTTAGCAGTCATGCTCCCTGCTCCTCCCAAGGACTCGTCCTATTAGTCTCACCAGACATAGTGCAGATACCTGATTGGTTTTAGTCCTGCTATACCTCAGAAATTCCAAGATCAAATGACCTACCAATCTCAGGCTCCCTGGTTGCATGGATTAGAGCTGTGTACCAACCAGCCTTATCATCATCATCATCATTCTCTTCCTCTTTTTCTTCTTTTTCTTCCTCCTCTTTCTCCTCCTCTCCCTCCTTCTCCTTCTCCCCATCAAGCTCTGAAATATCAAGTGGCATGTCGTCATGTCCAGTCCATGACCTTGGACAAGCTTCTTCCCCTTTCTAGATCTCAGTTTCTTCATCTGTAAAACTGAGGCTGAAGAAGATTAGGACCTCTAAGATCCTGTCCAGCTTTGGTGTTCTCTGATCCTAACTCTATTTGGAGGAGGTACCGTAATGGTATTGAGTGGGCTAACACATACATAAATAGTAAAAATCTCCAAGCTAGTACGCTGGCTAATCGTGTTGTTATCATTTCCAGTCACTGTTCCCTATTAGCTAGAGAAGAACCCAAGACTGGCCGATGACTGACAATTGTTATACAGGGCAGTGGCCCCTGCGTCAACTTATTCACAACACCTGTCATCACTTGTTGTCAGCGATCTTGCTCTAGTTATGATTTAATTTATGCCTTGTGTGTCAGAAGCCAGCGCTTAGTGTTTTTAAGCCATCAAATGAACTCTTTTGTTGATCAGCCTCATTTCTCTGACAGATGCTAAAGTTTGACTGTTGCTGAGGAGATCTTAGCCATCAGCCAACAACTCCTAGCACTTGGGTCCGGGGGGCTGCTGCTGGCAGATTTTAATTCCAGGCCTCGATATGAAATCATTGGAGAGTGGGGGGTGGGGGAAAGGGAGGGAGAGAGGGAGATTGAGAAAGGAAGAAAGAATGCTTCAAGTGTGGGACGGACCGCCAGCCGCCCACCACTCTGCACATCCTACGACAGCATGAAGCTGCTGACAGAGAAGTCTTGATGGCTCTCGATCTGATTCTAAGCGGTTACCATTGCCTGCTTAATTTTGTAGCTATCTGAATATGAATTTCACTATTGTGCTCTGGGCCAGATTCTCACAACATATCATCTTTCCTTGGTGGCAGTAAATTATACAGCTTCCTATATGCACTGAAATGTCAGTGCATAATTGATCTTTCAAAAAATGTCAGCAAATTGAAGCTCCAAATTTACCTTGTGAGGAATATGTCCCCATTTGAAATTTAAAATGGTATGGAGAATATATGGGGCCCTATAGACACACTTTCCATGTGCATTAATCAGGAAAGGAAAGAGGTATTCAGAAAACTAGGGTTATAGAATATTATTTAAACCATAGTTGAAACAGAGCTCAAACTTTCTGTTTTTGAATTCATTTCCTCTTGGCAAAAGAGTAACTTCCTGTTGGTTATTTTTCTCCCTTTCCCTGGAGTTGAAGACTCAAAAGCAACTTGTGCCATCAAATAGCCATTTGATAATGATTGTATGAATCAGAAGTTGGTGTATTCAATTCCCCCATAAAATATACAAGGTTTTTGCAAATTAAAGAGAGAGGAACTTGGCAAGATATTTGGGGGCTTAACTGAGTTAAAATGTTTAAAATATCACTTGGGGCACTGGACAAACTAAACAGATGCCTGGAGTCAACAGTTCCAAGTGGGATGTTCCATATTATGATACACGCTGAGAAAGGACCACAAATATTAATAGTAACATATTTCTCTCATTTCCATGTTATAGATCAATATCCTTTTGATCCCATCCAATTCAGTTTCAAAATACTTTTTAAAAAAGACTATATTTATTTGTTATATGCTTATATATATGTATATATATATACTTATTGAATTAGAATATAAGCTCTTTTTCAGTAGAAATTTTTCCATGTATTATATTTGTAGTCCCAATCTAGTCTCACAATTTACCAAATACTTATTGATTAAGCACCTAGGTGCCAGGGATACAAAGACACACACACACACACACCAACATACACACACACATCCTTGCTCTCATGTAGCTTATTCCAGGAGAATATAACTGAAGAAGTTTCCTAGACTCTCCCACAGAGAATGAAAGGAGGCTTTTGAACTTAATATATTAACCAATAGAAGACTATGGGGTAAAAATCCACTTAGAATCCTTAAACTAGCAAGGTAGTCTCTTAGGTTTAAAAAAAAGCAATAGTATACAATAATTATAAAAAATAATATAATAGAAAAATCTATAAAATTATCTAAAAATCTACTATAAAATAGTATTAAATGATACAAAAAATCCATCACAATGTTAACTTCCTCTGTTAAATGATTAAACGAGAAAAAGCTTCCTCTTTCTTGGAAGACCTATCACTTAAAGCAATCCTGTTTCCAATTATTGATGGCCAATCAAGCTATTAAAGCCACTGCTGTATCCATTTCAGACAGGACATGATTTTTGAATCATACCACTGCCCTGGGTGTCATCAAGAAAAGACAACACAACCAACAAGTTTGCAGAAACCAGATGAGTTTTGTTTTATTTTTCTCCCAAAGAAATGCACTTTGAAAAGATCCCAAACTCCCTTGAAATCTGTAACAAACACTCTATCCGTAATGGACATTCAAAGAAGAACAGATAGACAAGACACAGAGACAGAAGTCCAAATTGCTTTTGTCAATTTCAGTCAGTTTGGAACCTTCCCATTTTTGGAAACAAAAAGTGCTCTTTGTCAGAATTTAGAGTAGGCTTAATGGGAACAACGCAGATCTTATCACTTTTATACTGACGCTGTATCCACCCAGGCAAAGCAGGGTGGAGAAGTGGAACAATTGTCCACATGAGTCAAACCCAACTCTATTTAGGGAGGATATAGGTTTGGGAGCAGGGATTCCCTGGATCAAGGAGATTGTTTCTTTTTCCCTACTTGCTGTGGCAACCTACATATGTGGCTTTAAACTTTAGCAAACAACAACAATAAAACAAAGTTAACTGTCACATATTTGGGGGGCTAGTAGTAAAGAAAGAAAATGGAGCTTATAAAATAAAGGTCAATCTGTAATCTCAGAGTTAGCTGGAATAAGCCTCTCAGAATTTTATGCTAATCATAAATTCTTAATTATCATGTCAAACACACCAGAATCAGCCTATATATATTTTAGGAAGAAAAGATCACTGTTTTCTAATTGGGCAAACATGCACAAATGTTATAAATATATTATTTATGTAAACATTTTGCCAAACCACATTCTACTATAAAATAGAACACAATAAATAGTTCCCAGTAGTCTGTGAGAGACGACTGGATTCTGGTTTAGGGAAGATTATTTTGTTGGTTGTTTATTCACTGTGTTATCAGTGTTACATGCTGTGGAGCTATATCTAAAGTATAGAATTTTTTAACTGGAAGGGAGGGAGACAAGATTTTTTAGCCATTTTACAGAAGAGACAACTGAGGCACAGAGAAATTAAGTTTGGTATTACCATTGTAATCCAGCTAGCTGATTGAAGTGCCTAAATCTTATTATTATTGTGAATTTAAAGTTATTATATTGGGGGTGTTGTTGTTGTTTGGTCCTTTTCAATTATATCGGACTCTGTGACCCCTTTTGGCTTTTTCTTGGCAAAGATACTGGAATGGTTTGCCATTTCCTTCTCCAATTCATTTACAGATGAGGAAAATGAGGAAAGTGGAGTTGAATGAATTGTCCAGAGTCATATAGCTAGAAACTATGTGAGGTCACATTTGGACTCAAGTCTTCCTAGCTCCAGGCATGACACTCTATGCACTGTACCACCTAGTAAATGTAACAATAATAGTTCAGATTTCTAGACTGATTTTAGGTTTATAAACTTCTTTGTTCACGACAATCCTGCGAGGTAGATCATGAAGCCATCCCCCTTTTTAAAAGGAAAAGAACAAGTCCCAGGGATATGAGTTAGCTGCTCAAGTTTATATAGTTATTAAATGACTTGACTGGGATTTGCCCCGACCTCTTCTGCTTCCAAATCAAGTTCTGAATATACTATGATGTTCGTTAAAATAGACACATAGGAACTCCCTCCAAGGAATGACAGGTTGGGGTTTTTTTTGTTTTGTTTTGCAACAGGGCCTATCTAAGGAAGGCCACTGCCTCTCTGTAGACAGATAAGTAAATACAAAATGTATACAAAATAAGTCTAAAGTAGTTCCTTTTTGATGTTGTACAGTAATATTTTATTTTCCCCCGTTTACCTGTAAAAAACAATTTTTTAAATTTGTTTTCTACATTTGGAGTTCCAAGTTCTCCCTCCTTTGCCCCCTCCCTACTATGGTCAGCAATTTTTCCATATTCAACAAGTCGTGGAAGAAGACACATGTCCAAAAAAAGAAAGAAATTAAGTGAAAAATAGTATGTTTCAATGTGTATTCAGATTCTATCAGTTTTTTTCTCTGGAGGTAGGTAGCATTTTTTTTATCATGAATCCTTTGGAGCTATCTTGGTAAATCCAAAGGAATTTAAGGTCTCTTCATTTTTAATTCCTAGAAAACAAAGGAGAGGTAGCATGTCAGAGAAGGGATAAAGAAGTAGCTTAAAATCACAAAGCCCTGAGTTCAAGTTCAGCCTCTGACACCTATTCATTGTAACCCTGGGCAAGTCCCTTAATTCCTCAGTGCTCCAAGAGATTTTCTAAGACTGTATATGACAGAGAAGATGTTGACCCAATTTGGGAGAAGGAGATTCCTCAACTAAAAGTCTCCTATGCCAATGAACTCATAAGTTCAGGCCCTGTCCCTAGGAAGTTAATATTTTTACTAGTAAAGAAGCATATAAACAAGCACAGACAAACAAAGCTTCATCCTCCATCCCTCCTCTACTCTTTATTGTCTCAGCAATTCAGTATAAAGTTTATTGGAGTTCATCTAGGAATGTTTCCTGGAAGAAGTGATTTTTTTAGGAGTGTTTTGAAAGGGGTGAGGTGGAATTTGAAGAAGATTAAAAGGTAAGTGTAAAGAAAAGCAAAGATCAAGTCAGAGGATAGAATAGAATCCAAGGGACCTCAGAAGCCATCTGGACTAAACCTCTCATTTTACAGAAAAGGAAACTGAGGTCCCCCCAAGTTAAATTAGGGTCACACAAATAGCGGCAAAGATAGGGCTTAAAACCCTGGTGTTTTGGTTCCCGAACTAGGGCTCATTCTAGTGTGTTTTTCCTTAGAGGAAAAGCAATGCAAAGTCCTTACTGGGGACCACATGGTACATCCTCTAGCATCACTGAATATTAATCAATCGAGTATTTTGTATTGAAAAGAAAACAAAGGACCAGTACCTCCACTCACTAAGAAAAAAACAAAACCCATAAATAACAGCTCTGTTCTCAGAGAATCTAAGAAAATATACAACCCCTGGGATAGAATCTAATCCTCTAAAAGTTATAATGATTAGGATTTGGCTGTCTACTCTGCCTGTAAATGGGCTCAGTTCTTCTGGAAGGACTCCCAAGAAGGCATCATTCTCACAAGTGGCATGGCATTTTTAGGGACTGAGAAGCGCAGGACATTATACCAGAAGGTCTTTCCTGTTCTCCCAATATCTGGGTATGCAGAGTATGAAAGACAGAGAGAGACAGACAGACAGATAGAGAAATAGACAGAGAGGATAGACAGATAAAGAGAGATAGATAGATAGATAGATAGATAGATAGATAGATAGATAGATAGA
>NW_025381307.1:0-10940 GCF_016433145.1 Gracilinanus agilis | reverse complement strand
AATTGTCCACTGAACAAGAGAAGAATTATACTTCAAGAAATTGATACTCTAGTATAAAACTAGTCATCTAGAGCTTGTTAATGCTGTTGCTACTTTATCAACTGCTCATTTCCTTTTATCGGACCGATCTTTAAAATTATTTCTTTTGTTACCTATTGTCTCTTTCAATCAAATCTTACAGCATCACATATAGCAGTTTTCTGGGTAGACTTGAACAAGTTAAAGAAATTTTGCTAATGAGACACAGTCAAATGAATTTGCTCTAGGCAGAAAGATCAGCAGCATCAAAGCCTCTCACTTTCCATCCATTTCAGGCCAATCATTAAGTTTTGGTAAAGGAAAAATGTCACTTAATATTCCCTAAGAAAGTATAGGTTCCCCCACCAATTCTTTGTGATTAACTGTCCTGAGGAAAGCTTCTTGCACATGTACCTTTAATAAAAAATAAAAATTTAAATAAATTTTACAAACACTCAACAATATGCTATTTAATTCTCACTGACTCTGACAGTTTGGCACAGATCATATTAATCTATTGATTTTTGAGGTTGTCATGTCACATTGCCAAATGGTAGAATAGAGAAAATTCACATGTCAGAATGTTGAGACCTACTCTACTTATTCTTTAGAAATCAAGGGGTATTACAGAAATGAGCCATTTATAGATTTACCTTTTAAATGTAGAAAAATGTTAAGACCAAAGTTCAAAGCCAGTAGTAATGGAGAGGATTCCTCATTTCATTAAATCTCTTGAAACCTCTTCACTGAAAACTGAGAAGATCTAGAACTGAAATGGCCCAGTGAAAATGGCCTCAAAAGTACATCTCCAGGGATTTTGCTCTAACAGTAATAAAAAGGAAGATGAAGCGAAGGTAAATATTTATAATGTAAGAAGTGATGCCACTACCTGGGCACTATTTTGGTGGCTGTCTAAAAATCTCCAAAAAGTGCTATAATACCACTAAAGGTTGATTTTCTAATTATTTATTTAATCAAAGACCATAGTAGGCAGTCATAGATTTGTTGGATCATTAAATAATCATATATTTCTCTCTTTCCATAGCTCAGAGGTCATAGCAAGATTCCATAAGTATGGGGTATGAAAATTTTCCTTATTTCAATGATGGACAGTAAAAATGTCCCTGATTTTTGGCACAGATGGCACAATAAATGCTCTGGGTGTTGTTTTGGGCATTTACCTGAGAGACCAAAGTAGTTTGGATGGAAAAGAGATATGCATTCAATTGTGGGTTTATCTAAATCTATATGTTATACTTTCTAAAGGATACAGATGAATGAAGCTTTGTTGATGAACATTGCCATACAACAAGAGATAATTCTGGATGAAGAAAAGACATTAACTCCATTTTATTTATTAATAGCTTTTAATTTTAATTATTAATGAGAAGCCCAGTGATTAAAATGTCTAAATGAAAGCATAGCAAGCATTGACTTTCCTCTATAATTCCCTCTCTCTGTCTCCTTTTCTTTATTTCTCATTGTCTGTCTGTCTCTCCCACTGTCTCCCTCCCTTCTTCCTGAACTAGACCTTTCCGGCAACAGCACAACTGTTATTATTTAGTTATTTAGATATTAGAAGAGATTAATTATAGGCATCGAGGGCAAGCTAGCTATAAAGGATACCTCTCCCTCCTTGGGGGAGGGAATGTTCCAACCTAACAGTTTAGGGCTTCCCAAATCTGATTTTACTTTTGATAAAACCTCCCTTCTTTCCCTTCCTCACTTATCAGTAAACCTTCATCTTTGGGGAGCTGTGTCTGGCTATTATTTTGGGAATACTCACAACCATCTTCAAGCTTAATTCCTTTAGCAGTGTGGCCCTTACAAGTCAGATCCTTCTTCTGTTCCTGATAGCTACATGACATCAAGCTTCTCCTATTATTCCTTAGTCAAACCTGTGGGGAAATAAGATGAGAAAGTCAACATCTTTAGGAAATTAGCTTGGCCTAGCCTGGCCAGAAGACATCAGATCAACTATCATTTGTAACTTATTCTAAATACTTAGTGGGAGGGGTAAGAATAAAAGGAGTACTCAGCCAGCTTGAGCCCCACCCTTCTCACTCAAGCCTATCAGTGGGGGAGGAATGAGTCCTGCTTATTACAGAGCACCTGGAATATCTTCAGGTTCCCACAAATATCTCAGATAAAACCAACATAACAACCCTCATCAATCATGGTCTTGAACTTGTGATTTGGTCTTCATTAGCACAGAGGCTTTTGCCTCAGTTAGAAGCTTGGTGTCACTCCTTCAGTTTTGTATGCTGCTTAGTATACATCATCAGGCTTTTGCCCCCCTTGGGGTCTTGGCACCTCCTCCTTACCCTGGTCATCTCAGTATACATCATCCTTAAATAGTCTGATATAGATTATACCAGTGCATATGCAATGCATATTTTCATATAGCTCATGCTGTGACTGAAGACAAAAAAAATATACAATAAAAAAAAATCTCATCAATGAAATAAAGTAGATGACATACTTTGATCTTCAATCAGACTGCCATAATTCCTTCTTTGGCTATGGATAGCATTTTTCATGAAGAGTCCTTTCTTGAAAACTAGCTTTACTGATAATAATTTCATCCTTCACTGTTGATCATTCTACAATATTTGTGTTACTGCATATTGTGTTCTGGTTCTAATCACTTTACTTTGCATTAATTTATATGTCTATCTCAGATTTTTTGAACTTAACCTGTTCGTCATTTCTTATGAATCAATAATATTCTTTGAAAACCCCATACCACAACTTGAGCCACTACCCAATTAATGGACATTCCCTTGATTTTCAGTTCTTTGACATTACAAAGAAAGCTGCTAAATAACATTTTTGTACAGGTAGGCCCTTTATTCTTATCTCTGATTTCTTTAGGACTAAGACTAAATAGTGATATTGCAAGGACTAAAGGTATGAAAATTTTTGTGACTTTTGGGGCATGATTCCTTATTGATCTCCAGAATATTTTTATCAGTTATTTGTTCAACTAACAGTGTACTAACATCCAAATTTTCAAACATCCCTTCTAAAATTTATAACTTTCTTTCTTGCTGATATTAGTCACTCTGACAGATATGAGGTGATATCTCAGGGTTTGTTTTTAATTTGGATTTCCTTATTAGTAGAGATTTGGAACATTTTTTTTCAAATGACTATATAGTTTTAATTTCTTCCTATGAGAACAGATTGTTCATATCCTTTGACCATTTATCAACTGGGGGATGATTTGTAGTCTTATGAATTTGACTTGTTTCTCCATATAATTAAGAGATTAGGCCTTTGACAGAGACACTTGCTATAATTCACCTGCCCCCCCCCCCATTTATGGTTTCCTTTCTAATCTTGGTCACATTTATTTTCTTTGTAAGAAACTTTTTTTTTAATTTAAAGTAATTAAAATTTTCTATTTTATTTTTCAGAATGTTCTCTATGTCTTATTTAGTCATAAATTTTTCATTTATTCAAGTCTGACAGGTAAACTTTCTCATGTTATTTTAGTTTGTTTAGGGTCCTACCATTTATTTCTAAATCAAGAACTCATTCTGAATTTATGCTTCTGAATGGTGTGAGATGTTGGTCTATGTCTAATTTCTACCATGCTGCTTTCCAATTTTCTGAGCAGTTTTTGTTGCTATTGTTGTTGCTGTTGTTTTAATCAAATAGTGAGTTCTCTCCCCAAAAGATTGGATTTTTGGCTTTATCAAACATTTAGTTTCCATGGTAATTAACTAGCTCACCTATTCCATTGATCCACTACTCTGTTTTTTAACAAGTTCCAGACTGTTTTGATGACTATGGCTTTATAATATAATTTGAGAACTGGTATGCTTAGGCTTCTTTATATTTGTTTCATTGCATTATATTTTCTTCCTATCTTTTCCTCTTTCCTTTCAATATTTCCACATTGAATATTTTTTTTTTGTTTCCAAACACCATATCACTCAATTCATCTTTCCTTTTTATCTGTCTTTCCCTTCTCTTATTCAACCTTTCCTTGTACTTTCCAATAGGATAAGGTAGGTTTCTATAGTTGATTGAATGTGGGTGTTATTCCTATTCTGTACTAATTCTGATTAAAGTTCAAGCATTGACCACTATATCTCCCATCTTCTTCTCCACTGTCTTGACTCTAATGCACTCTTTGAGAGGTAGTTTATCCACTTTTATCTCTTCTTTTCTCTTCTTCCTGTGTGATCCTCTTTTCTTTCTCTTGATTTTTTTTTTCTGGGGAGGGAATATCAGCCTTTTCTATTTAGCTTACTCCCTTTCCATTTTCTATGTATTGTTCAGCCCGGTTCTGATTTCCCAAATTAGGAGGCACACCAGATAATGTAAAAGCAAGAGGTATTGTTTTATTACAAGCTTGAGGTTGGGTCCCACAGCCTTCAAGGCAAAGAGAATGTTTGAATGAGAGGCTAAGCCAGTTTATATAGCTTGAGCAGGAACTTGGGGTGGGTTGGATATTTATTCAACAAAATGCTTCCATTCAACAGATGTTACTGGTCTGGGGTCTTCCTGTCATTTAGCAGATGTTGAGGGTCTTCCTGCCATTTAACAGATGTTACTGGTTGGGGGTTTTCCTGCCATTCAATAGGTGCTGCTATTTTTATCAGCTTTTATATTCAGTTGGCTTCCCAGGCCTAAAAGTATATTCCTTATTACCCTAGTAGTGATAAAATTCTTAGTATTTTAAGAATTTTAGGTACCTTGAGTACTTTACAGGCTTTAAGTATCTCATGTAACATAGATATCTTAGGTGTCTCAATTATCTCCTTTCTTAGTATGTATATATTCAATTTAACCATATAAAAAATCTTAAGTATTCACTTTACCTTTTTATGCTTCTCTTGAGTATCATAATTTGCTCATCAAATTTTCTTTTAAGCCTTTTTTTTTTTTTTTTTGTCTGGAAAGTCATGAAGTCCTCTATTTCATTAAAAATCCATTTTTACCCACCAGGAAGATTATGCTCAATTTTACTGGGAATGTAATTCTTGATTGTAGTCCTTGATCCTTGCTTTTCAGGATATCATATTCCATGACTACCAGTCCTTGGATGTAGAAGCAGCTAGGTCTCGATAATCATGATGGTAGTGCCATGACACATGAATTGTTTTCTTATGGATGCAGGTAATAATTTTTCCTTGGCCTGGGAGTTATGGAATTTGAGTATAATAATCCCAGGGTATTATATTTTGCTGTCTCTTTAAGGAGGAGATCAGCAGATTCTTTCAATTTATATTTTTCACTCTTATTCAATGATATTAGGGTAGATTTCTGTGATGATTTCTTGTAAATAATTTCTTTTAATTTTATGTAATATTTCTTATAATTTATTGTGTCTAGGCCTTTTTTTTTATTGTGGTTTTCAGTTATTCTGATTATTCTTAGATTATCTCTCCTGGATCTATTTTATTGGTCAGTTGCTTTTCCAATAAAGTATTTCAGATTTTCTTATTTTTTTTCCCCATTTTTCTGATTTTGTCTTATTTTTCCTTATGTCTTATAGATTCATCTTTGTTTGTATAACTCTAACTTTTAGAGAGTTATTTTTTCCTTTTGTTTTTTTGTTTTGTTATCACTCTCCTGTCTCTGTCTCTTTCTCTCTGATATATGCTTGTTTTTTGTTTTTTTGTTTTTTTAGTTTTTCATTTATTTATTTGTTTGTTTGTTTTTAAAACCCTTACCTTACATCTTGGAGTCAATACTGTGTATTGGCTCCAAGGCAGAAGAGTGGTAAGGGCTAAGCAATGGGGGTCAAGTGACTTGCCCAGGGTCACACAACTGGGAAGTGTCTGAGGCCAGATTTGAACCTACGACATCCAGTCTCTAGGCCTGGTTCTCAATCCACTGAGCTACCCAGCTGCCCCCTATATGCTTGTTTTTAAAGAACTTAAGCCAGTTGACTGTTCCTAGTTATAGGAGTGCTCTCATCCCTTTACTAAGATCATTCAAAATTGAACTTCTTTAGTGAACTTCAGCATCATTTTACCAAAACCCTTTCAATTGTCATTTGTTATCATGAGTTCATAAGCCATTGAAATTCAATGAATTACTGAGCACTATTTCTCATGTGAGTGAAAAAATGAAATAAAGCATGAAGGAAAGACTAATTCAAACTCTGAATTATTTTTATTTGTCAGGCTTTTGTAGTCATAATGCAACATTGCCAACTTCAACTATCTTTATTTCTTTAGTCACTAATTTATATAGAACAACATATATAACTTCTAACATGTTTCCAATGGGAGTTAAATTTGACTCTGGTGCATTCTAAATCTAGAAAAATTTTGTAGAATTGATGTAACTTGTAAAGTATCCAATGGGATATTGAATTTAAATGGAGAAAAAAAATGCCATCTGGAGACACAAGAAAGAGGAAAAATAAACTTTTTATATACGATAGTATTTACTTTTAAAACCAACAATCTGATCATGGTGTCACTGAAAGTGCCTTGTTTTGTTTGAAATCAAACCTTCAGGAAATTCTAGGATTTAAGGGTTCCTTGTCATCAAAGTGACCTGCTAAGTATCTTGAATGATGGTTAAACACCTGGAATTCCTGCCTGACATCTTCTATAGTGCTAATCATTGTAACCATGGAAAAGTAAAATTAATTGTAATGGTCACTTATCTTTTCCCCCTACAGCACTTACAAAAAGGAAACTAGGACTGAGCTCCCTTTATGTAGCAGAAGTTTATTTCAGAGGTGGAAAAAAGGGGCTTCTTATCTTAATAATAATAACAATAATAATAATAATATCTGTATTTAGTAAGACATTTATCTTTTTCTAATTACAAAAAATTTGGGGAGTAAGGCAAAAATGATAATATATTTATCTAGCTCTTCTCCCTTCCCACATAATATTAAAATAGCAAAATTTTACTAATAATTGCACTGATCGGCAGCATACTATAGTAAGTTAGGGAAGATTTGGGTTTAAGGTCTTTCTTTGACAAATACTAGCTCTGTAAATTTTGACAAAATACTTAGCCTCTGGGTCCCACCAATTCTTAAAATTTATAATTTACTCAGTAGCTACTGATCAGCCAAAGGACTTTCTAATCAAAGAATTCTTTATAACAATGGAAGTATTACTTTTTTTAGAGATCTTTGAACTTTATATCCTGTCTTTTGCCTCAATTTTTTTTTATTAAATACTACCCCTGGTACCTGGAATATTCTTTGTCCTTAACTTACCTCTCTGAATCTCTGGGTTTCTTCAATATTTAGTTCAAGATCTACCTCCTACAAGAAATATATTAATTAACTCCTCAATGAGATGCCAATGCCTCCTCATGACCCATAATTACTTTGTGTTAACTTTTTATATATCTGAATTTATCCAAACACATGTATTTCCCCATCTATAAAATCTAACTTTCTAGAATATAGGGGATAATATGTTCATTTAGTATTTTAATACATAGTGAATGCTTAATAAATGGTTGTTGAATGAATGAATGAAATCATACTCCAGATCTAAAATGAAAATAATTTAAAATACATTAAAATATTGATTTCCATAATTTTATTTAACTTAATTCTATTGCTTCTTTTTAAAACAGAGAAATATTGAAAATAGTGAAAGATCCTATAATTTTATTTAGGATTTTTTAAAACTATTTGAGATTCAGAAAATTGGCTAAAACCCCCCAACTAAGGGGATTTTCAAGACTAAACATCAAAATATAACATTTTGAACCTTGAAAAAGACATAACAACTAAAGTAATTAAAAAGAACAAGCAGTGGACAAGGAAGATGATGCTCTCATTGGCCTTACACAAAGTCAAGAGCTAGAATCCACACAGAGACACAGCTTTTGGCCTCTGGGAACATCTCCAGGACAAAGCACCTCAAAACATGATTTTTCAAGATGGGGTCTTTTATAAACTTTTGGAGAATATAAGACAGGAAGGACACACTGACAGGTTAAAAGCAGGCTTGGGAAAGAGGTTATAGCCTGAGGGGTGAGGTACAAAGAAGTGGTTTAGGAGAGGCTAAAAAAATAAAAATATACTTAAGGTTTGAGTATTTCTATCACTCTTCTTCAGGGTCCTTAATGAATGTTTGAAGGTTCATAATTCAGTGTAAGACAAATAAGTCTGTGATTTCCCTTAAGGCAAGTACCCAAGGGACAAAGGCAAACTTGGGGGTTCCCTAAAACCAATTTCAACAACACTATCTAATGTAAATGAACATGAATGCTTCGTTTGGGCCATATTGCTCTATCTGTATCTTTATGCTGACATAAATTAAAACCTCTGACAAGCTGTGATTAGAATGAAGAGCTTTTGCTTTTCTGTTCTTAAGAATATCATCTATAATTTCATCATTTGGAGGACCACTCTAATTTGTTTTCTAGTATATTAATGAAATTAATAATAGTAAAAACAAACACATAAATCACATAATCTAAAAAGATTCAGGAAGATGTCTTAGAGAAAGCATGGCTCTGATTTATACAGTGCTAATAATATACAAACATAGACATGCATTGATACTTTTAATTTAAAAAAAAATCTCTCTAATACTAAAAAATATCCTTTTGAAATGATGATATACTTTCTTAATTAAAAACAGTAAAGTAATAATACCTCCCTCTGCCATCTATTTGTTTACTCATCATTTTAAAACATAGTAATATTAGAACTAATATATGAAAAAATAAATTCAAGATAGATAAACTAATAAAAAAAGAAAAGATTTTACCTATTTTCTAATGACATGTTTGTCTACTTGTGAAATCCTAAGGAATCATCAATATATGAATGGAGCAAAAATAGCTTCAGTAATATTTCACGGTGTAAGATAAAATCACATAATTCAAGAACATTTCTATGTGAAAATAACCCAAATTAAGAGTATGTGAAGTCGTAATTTAAGTGGACCTTGAAATATCAAGTTGTACCACTATTCAAAAACACCAAGGAAAGCCATCTTTATAATGGAATGTATTTACTGAGAGAGAAATGTGGAAGAAAGTCTTAGACATTCTTCATAGACATAAGACAAAGTGTGAAGTGGGAAATTAGTGTGTTATTGTCAATTCCTTGGATTGCCCAGGCAGGAGTCCCAGGCTGACCAGAAAGGTCAGGAAGACTAAATTTTAATTGCCAATCTTGAGAACCCTTTTGTCTTAAGAGGACTCTCCTATTGTGTATTTGGATTATTAAAGCTTCTAAGGGAGAGGTGGAGCCCAATGGCTTAAATGATCCTCTCAGCAACCCCTCCTAGATAACCCAGTCCTGAATCCCTCAGTGTATCTGTCCCCAATTGCCAGATCATTCCTACTACATATTGATTTGCTGATATATCCTAGTCTACAATTTCTTGAAGATGTTAATAAGCTTGAATGTGTTCATTTTTAAAGCCAATGTAAAACTATTCTACACTGTCTCCACCTATTGTAAAATGGAATCTAGAGAACTCAAACTTGTGGCCTAGTGAGATCTGATGAACCCCAAGTTTTAGAAATAGCTTGTAGGTTGGAGACCCCCAAAACTTGTAATCTGTCCCCTGTTCCCATGAGAATCCACCCTGAAGGGAATCCCAGACTAGCAGTTGCAGACTGAATGATGGACCCGAGGGTAAATGCAAGATATCCTTTGGTCTTGGGTAGTCTTCCCCATTTGTATCTGAGACCCTTTCCCAGGAAGACACACCTGGGCAGGGACCATCCTTTAGTATCCATTGTTTAAGCAGCCCCTTCCCTTACACTCTAGCCTCTGGCTAGGATTCCTTTCCCAAGCTGAATTATATCCTGTCAGTATGATCAATCCCAGCCCCTGCATCTTCCCAAATGGTATATAAGTTCCCCAATTTCTTTTGTTCCTTGGAGTTGTCATGTAGAGGTGGCACTCCCAGGGGGCAGGGAGCAGAGCAAGCAGAGTTCAATCCTCAACTCTGCATAAGGCACTTGGCTCAGAGCTCCGAGTGGAGGCCTAATCAGCCCTGGTCCCTCTTTTCCTTAATTAGTGGCTTTTATGACTATTTCATAGTTCTGTGTTTTTTCAAAGTTAACAGTCCCTTCTAGGAGACCTGATTACATTGGGCTCCTATAAAAAGGGGATTTTACTGTGAATTTTGGGGCATTTGTCTTGGGCCACAACTTGAGGCAGTGCCCCACATTTTCTCTGTAATCCCTTGGCATATCTGTTTTAGGTTTTCAACCAGAGATGATGCTGCTTCTCCCCACCCCCATCTCTCTCTGTCTCTGTCTCTGTCTCTCTCTCAATAGTCTTATATTTTAAATGATTGATATCCACAGTCATATATTTGTTTGATAAGTGGTAAAAGAGGGTGAACTTTGAAATTTCCAAGGTCCCCTCAATTTCTACCCCACAAAGACAATGTTCCCCAGATTTTTATTGAGAGAGATGTATAATCATGCCTCATGTCATTGCCCAGAGACAGAATGACCCTGATGCAATGTTCCAACCTTTATTGAGACACTCTTAATTTATAGGAAAATATAGTAGACACATTCAAGCCTTCCTTCACATTAGCATTTTAAAGAAATGGTCAAAAGTTGGAGACAGGTCTTAATCCAGAAATGAAGGACAGAAATATTAAGTTGAAAAGCTTTACAGGGCATACAAAGAGAGGAGGAATTTGGGGTTGGATTATCTGGGAGGGGCTGATGTCTTACAAGGGATACCAGAGGATCATTCCAACCATTGGGCTGGACCTCCTGGGAGAAGAGAAGCCTCCAAAATGTGGGAGAAACTTCTAAAACAAAAGAGTACTTTACATTTGATCAATGGGTACTTCAGGGTCTTAAGACAAGATCAGTCTGGGATGTTCCTAAGCCAAATTCCCAGACTGACTCCAAAGCTCCACCCAAAACACAGGCTATAAAGCCTTTGTCCTGTAGGGAAAAGGATGGGAAGGGAAGGGAGGGAAGGAGGGAGGGAGGGA
>NW_025381306.1:0-1467 GCF_016433145.1 Gracilinanus agilis | reverse complement strand
TAGATAGATAGATAGATAGATAGATAGATAGATAGATAGATAGATAGATAGATGACAGGTAAGTAGGTAGTTCCTTCTTGACATATCTTAGACATCAGATCCTCATAGAAATTTGATAAAATTTTCCCATTCAACTATTTCCTTTCTTATCCTAGGGATATTAATTTTGTCTGTGCAGAAATTTTTCAGTTTCATATCTAACAAGTTATTTTTCTTATCTTTTGTAATTTTTTCATGAAGAATATATTGTCTATCATCTACAAATTACTTTAAAAGGCCTATCATCTATTTCTCTTCTAATTTTTTTAATGTTATGATCTTAAGTAATAATGTCATGTATCTTTAAAATATGTTCATGACATATAGTGAAAAGCATTGGTCTAATCCTAATTTTGCATAACAGTTTTCCAATTTTCCTATTAGTTTAAATCAAAGGTATTCATTCTTATGTAATTTAGTTTTCTGGTTATGAAACAATGTGCTATTATGTTCCATCATTTATGATTCTCTTGTCTAATCTGTTCCATTGATCTACCTCTTCATTTTTTTTTAAACCCTTACCTTCCGTCTTGGAGTCAATACTGTGTATTGGCTCCAAGGCAGAAGAGTGGTAAGGGTAGGCAATAGGGGTCAAGTGACTTGCCCAGGGTCACACAGCTGGGAAGTGTCTGAGGTCAGATTTGAACCTAGGACCTCCCGTCTCTAGGTCTGGTTCTCAATCCACTGAGCTACCCAGGTTCCCCCTCTACCTCTTCATTTTTAAAAAATAATCCCAGAAGGAATGACTACTTTATAACATAGTGTTAGGACTGGAAGTGGCATTTTCCTTTCAACTCTATCTCTTCCTCTCACTTCCCTTGATATTATAGAAGTTTATTTTGTCCCAAATAATTTTATTATTTTACCAAGTTCTGAAAAGTATCCCTTTCAAATTTCATTAGTCTATCATGATAAGTATAAATTAACTTAAGTAGTATTGTCATTTTTATTACATTGGCATTACCCTCCCATGAACACCAAATAATTCTCAAGCTACTTAAATTGTTTTTCTGTTTTTGTTTTTCTTTCTTTATGAAGTACTTTGTAGTGTTTTTGTACTTTTGTAGTATTTTTTGGATGTATGGTTTGGTTTATTGATCACCAGTTATTTTATTAATTTTGTAGTTCCCTTTTTATTACTGCCTCTTGGATTGTTTTATTATTATAGAGATATGCATTTATTTTTTCGGCTTTATTTTGTACCTATTGAAGTTATTGTTTTGATTGATATTTTTGCTAATTCTATAGAATTATCTAAGTAAACCATGATATCATCAGCAAATCAGGATAGCTTTATCCTCTTTTAAACCCATCTTTACACCTTTGATATAGTCTTCTTCTTGTCTTACTGCTATTGATAACATTTCCATAATTTTATGAAATAATAGTTGGGGAGATGGGCATCCTTTACTCATATTTATTAGAATA
>NW_025381305.1:0-8056 GCF_016433145.1 Gracilinanus agilis | reverse complement strand
GAGGGGATGTGGAAAAATGGGGAAACTGTTGGTAGAACTGTAAACTGATCCAAATTTTGGAGAGCAATTTGGAATTATAGCCACAGAGCTATAAAACTGTGTATATCCTTAGACTTGGCAAAGTCATTGCAGGATCTATTTACTAAGGAGATGAGGGGGAAAGGAAAAGAACCTATATGTTCTAAAATACTTATTGCAGCCCCCTTTGTGTTGTCAAAGAACTGGGAATCTAGCAGATTCTTATCAATTAGCGAATGGCTAAACAAATTGATACATATGATTATGATGGAATGCTATTGTGCCATAAAGAGATGATGAACAAAATACTTTTTTTAAACTTAGAAAGAATTGCATGAAAAAATGAAGAGTGAAATGAGTAGAACCAAAAGAACATTATATATAGCTACAAGTTTAATATTTGGAGAATAACTTGTGAATGCTTACCCCAAGAGAATGAACTGAGTAGTGGAAACATGAAAGGCATAATCTACATATATATAACTGTTTGTCTGAAGATGCCTTCCATCTTGTGGGGATGTGATTGAAGGACTGAAAAAAAATAAAATAAAAATGTTTAAAAAGGTTCTTACTTTTGTTCTCCGTTGAATTTTTTGACTCCTTAGTGTTTTCATCTTTCAAATTTGCTTTTATTTCTCAGTTTCTACTTCTCTGAAGAGATTCTTCATATTCAGATTTTCCTCTTTGATAATTCTGTTTTTAAATTCTACATGATTGGTGTTATTTGGCTAGACTCCAGAAAAACCTTGGAGTGTGAACAATATTGATGGAAATAATCATGTTCTACAAAAATTCTGGTCCATTACAGTCCATGTAACCTAAAGGATCAGAGAAGGTTTTCAAACTATGGAGGAGCTGTGAGCATGGAATATGAAATTTAAGAAAAGAAAAAAGGAGAAAGAAGAAAGAAGAAAAAAGATTTCAATACAGTATTAAGTTCAGAGAGAATTTTCCTTGCCTCCACCCCAGAGGGACTTTTAGCTAGTGCTTTTATTAGCATATCAACACATGATCTGATTCATATCAAAGACATACAGAATGAACAGTGCAGTGGGTTACATCAAAGTAATCAGTCCTGTTACACTTTGGTTAATAATGAATTTCTATTCCTATCAAAGTTCATATATTTTTTGTCTCTGAAATATTTGCTAAGGAACTAGAAAAGATGAAAGATTCTTGATAGAGAAGTTATCTAGAAGAGAGTAGGACTGGCAAATCCTTCTACTATCTAAGAGAGGAGATTTGAAATGAAAATTCCCATGTTGATTGTAAGGATAATCAGAAACACCAGAATGTTCAGTGTTTGGAGCTGTGGAAGCCTCCCAGACAGTCTGTTGAGCAATGCCAGATTAACTTAGCCAATTTGGCAGAGAGCCCACTAATTATTTTGGCCATTTAAGGTTTAAGCACTCATTAACCCTGTGAATTCCTGATATGGCCACAACAAGAAAATTGCCTTTGCAACAAAATCTTGTTTTATACTGAACCCTTTATCTTGGCCATGAGGCCTCAGTGTGACATTTTATGCATCCCAGGATTGGTCAGTGCTTATGTTTTCTTTATGGTCCTTTCTCAAAATTAAAATAATAGTTACTTAACCTAAACACAAAAAAACCCCACCAAATTGATTATTGTTAAAATGAAATTGAGTGGAATATGTCAATTGTTAAATGGAACATATTCTAATACTAAAATTTTAATATTAAAAAATTTTTAAATTAAAAATCTTTGGGTTTTTCCTACTATTTCTAACAATTTAAACACACACAGAACCATGAAAAGTACAGCCTCAAAGTATTCTGATCTTCACCCAAATTATTTACACTCTAATGTCAAATTATGGAATTAAAGATACAGTCTTTGGTAATAACAGTATGGTAAGGACAGATGTGCAATTTAATGATCATTATCAACCTATCCCTTGTTTTGGTAGGAGAATTTTCAAATGTAAGTTTACTATAGTTGCTCTCATAGCTTTAATAATTACAATTAATAATTACAAATAAATATAATAATTATAATTAGTAAAATATATTTTCACACAATTTTGAGGAAAAGATGGTTTATTTTGTAAATTATTTAAAAAATTGATCAAGTAACCAGAATGTTTCTTTAGAACACTGGAATATTGTCTATACTCTATGCTTTTTCAGGGGTCTAGCATGATAGCAGCATTGATGGCCAGTTTCTCTCAGAATTTTGTACCATGTAATATGCATAAAGTTCTTAGCTACACATTATTGCTGCACATATTAAGAATAAATTTGGAGGGAAGGGAAGGAAATAAGCATATGCATGTATGTATATGTATATTATATATTTATACGTATGTATATGTATGCATGTATGCCTGTCTTTCTTTGTCAGGCACAATGTCAAGCACTTATACTAATATTACTTCATTTGAGATGATGCAATTGTGTTATGTTATTATTAAATATATCATCTTAGACAATGTATTCAGCCAATGGTATTCTTTGTACTTTCAAGTGAGTCAAGACACTTAATGGGCAGTTCATCACTGAACCATTAAACACTAGGATGAATATTAGGATAAATGGAAAAGATAAGATAACTGAAGAAAGTCTCCTAGGACTCTTACCATATGGAGATACCCCAATCTGAAATTCTCCTGTCTAATCCAGACAATTGACTGGCTCAATTTAGGTACCTCCTATTGTTTCCATATCTCAAACCACATATCCCATGCAAAGAAGGTAAATGGAATACAGCAGTCAATACCAACTTTTGATCCAGAAAAGCAGAGCTCCTACCATGGGCTCTTTGCTCAATAGGACCTCTTGCCTGAGAGGACTCTACTTCTCATAGACTCCAAAATTATTGTGGTTAATGAAGCATGCAAAATAAAAGACAGAATGTGTTTTTACTTTCAGGGGAGGCTTGAGATTAAGAAAGAAGAATGAGAATTTCTTGAAGACCACCCAGCCCACTCTTTGACTCCCATTCAAGTCTTGAGCTAATTCATTGTCCTCATATTGTTTGCACAAGACATAAAAACACACTGATAAATAAACCATATAGGTAATTCTTACAAATATATGTTGTAAGAGAAATAGACATTCTTCATCTATTTGGACATGTGTAGACTCTAATTTTGAGATCCTTCAACAGAATGGTGAACATTTATCTAAATGTTGTATATTGTGTGTCTCATTTGATTTTTATGATTAGAGAAAGTTCTTTAGTAGGTTTATTTTTGCTTGGATACCTTTTAAGAAATTGAAAATTAATTTGATGTATGGACGGGAAACACTACTGGAAAGAGTTTATAAGAAGCATTTTACTCTATCATGCAATGTCATCGCCATTTTTTGTCCCTCATTGTCAAAGATGACCAATGGCTTCATGCTATCATATGTTACTTATAACTTTAAGAAGCTGTAGCATGCTCAGTGGCCACTCTCTATCATGCAATCATCAACAAATAAGCACCCTTATTTTCTACTTAGAATGGATACCAAGCATTGGTTCCTAAAAAGAAGAATGGTAAAGTCTGGGTAATTGAGATTAATTGACTTGCCCTGTGTCACACAGCTAGGAAGTATCTCAGGCAAGATTAGAACACAGGACCTCCTATATCTAGGTTAGTACTCTAAGCCACCTACTTGTCTCCAAATAAGCACTTATTAAGCACCATTCATGTACCAAACATGATTTTAGTTCTGGAGAAATGACTAAAAATAATGAAAAAGTCTTTGCAAGTACTCTATTCAATCAATTTTTTTCTCTAATGAATGACCTTTATAACACTATAATAAGAAATCATCAAATCTATAATCCCCAGACCCTAACATCTGTTTTGAGGAGCCTGCTCTCTTTCTGGGCAGCCCTTCCCAATGGTGGCTGCTGTCAGGATGTTTTTTGAACATTGAGCTTAAATTTCCCTCTTTTTAACCTGCACATATTATTCTTCATTTTTCCTTATTAGATCCATACAGTCAACTTCAATAGTTCTTTCATATTATCATCTTTCAAGTACTTGAATATTGACACAGCTATTAGTTCTCTACTTTACCTTCTTTTCTGAATGAAAAAAAATCCTAATTCCTCTCACCAGACCTCATATATAAAAAGTTTTCATACCTCGTCATCATAATTTCCCTCTTTAGATATTGTCTAGCTCATTAGCACTTAATAAAAGCATGAGAGCCTGAAATCAGCACAGTAATCCAGATGTGCTTCAACCAGATATACAGTACTTTTCTCACTCCTTTGTTCCAATTCAAAAGATATGAACAGATCCTTTATTGAGATTAAATTCGACCAATAACTATATTTTAAAATGTACCAGATTCTAGAATTTTTAATATGTGAATTATAATTACTTTTCAATACCCCCTTTGTATCAAATATGATTAAAAATGAAAAAAAAATCACTTTGGAAAAGGTTCTGAGATTACAAGTTCACTAATATTTTGTTAGTAGAATTGCACATTTATCCAAACAATTTGGGAATAGAGGAATAATTATGAGAGAAAAAACATGAAATTAATTATTTCCTTTGATCTATTGTGTCCAACACTAGCTGAATACTCCCAAAGAAGTCAAATAGAGAAACCAAGATGCTCTTATTACAAAATATTCTTAGTAAATTTTGCTTGTGTTTGTGTGTATGAAATGGTGGGATCTGCTACTGAAAGTCTAGTCCTTAGAGCTTAACCATTATGACCTTCTTAGTCTAATTCATATGGAGTCTTGGTGAGGTTTATTCCAGGCCTTTTAAAGGAGAGCACAGGCCAGTATCCTGTTTACTTCTGGTTTATCACATGATGACAAAAGAGCTTTTTACCCTCTTCTGAGTCAAAATGAAATATGTATATGAAAAATAAAAGTGGCCATCTCTTGCTCTCTCTTTATGGCTTTGAGGAGGAAGAATGGCAATAAACTCTCTGAGGGGACTTACAAGGAGGAATGATTGCAATTGTATCTCTTATCTATGAAATAGTCTCCATGTGTCTATGAACATTTGGTGCCTCAATTTCTCTTTCCTGATCTTAGAATGAGCATATCCTGAAATAAGAATACTGTATAAATGGGTATTTTGAAGCTTGGACTGCATCCCCCATAAGTCCCTTAGTATTTCCCCAAATTCCCTTTAATCTCTCCTGCACCTCCACATTTGGGTGGTCACATTATTGTTTTATAGTTGGCTGTAACTGCTCTCTCTTCCTCTCTTTTGCTCTTGGCAGTGGGCTGGTTAGTACCTTTTTGTGTTGGTTTATTATTAATAAAATGTATAAATGTAATATTTAGTATTTTGCATATTAATTTTAATCTCTATACCAGACAATAGCACCAGCATCCTCTCTGCTCCAGATTCTTCTTTCCTACAGCCAGTGCCCACATGTAGCTGCCCCTCTTTAGTCACCTTCCTCTCAATGCTCCATGCCTACACTGCTGGCACATAGAACACATTTTTTCTTTCTGAATAAATAAAAAGCCAATTTTATGCTAAGATTTTAAAATGTGGTTGAGACATCAGTAGGAATCAGGAATCATAACCATTGGTATCCATTAACATTCACTGATGAGTGGCTACATGGTACACTGGATGATGCCAGGCCTGAAGGGAGAAAAGCATCTTTCTGATTTCAGATCTGGTCTCAGATTTATTGGCCAGCTGTGTAACCCTGGGAAATTCACTTAAATCAGGTTGTCTAAATTTCCTTATTTGTAAAATGGGCTGAGAAGAAAGTGATAAATGATGTGGGGATCTTTGGCAAGAAAACCTCAATAGACTAGAAAAGGAGGGGATGCCCTTTGATTGAGGAATGGCTGAACAAATTGTGGTATCTGTTGATAATGGAATACTGTTGTGCTAAAAGGAATAATTAACTGGAGGAATTCCATGTGAACTGGAAAGACCTCCAGGAATTGATGCAGAGTGAAAGGAGCAGAACCAGGAGAACATTGTACACAGAGACAGATACACTGTGGCACAACAAAATATAATAGACTCTTTTACTAACAGCAATGCAATGATCCAGGACATTTCTGAGGGACTTATGAGAAAAAAACGTATCCACATCCAGAGAAAGAACTGTGGAAACAGAAACACAGAAGAAAAACATACAATTGATCACATGGTTCAATGGGGATATGATTGGGGATATTGACTCTAAATGATCACCCTAGTGCAAATATCAATAATATGGAAATAGAAATTTCTCCAAGAAGAAGCCTTGCACAGAGACAGATTTTGGATTGTTGCAAAAAGAGAAAGAGCTGAGTGGCAGGAGAGGCAGTTGAAAGGAACAACAAGGGTTTCTTGAAAAAGAATTGAGGGAGTTTGTCCTTGGACATGAGGCTAGACAGAGACAATTACCTCACCTCAGTATTCAAATTCTTGAATACCTGGAGATTTTCCCAACCTTTCCCTTGTGAATTGAAGACCTGTGATTGTACTTGTTTTCTCCTGGAAAACAACTACAAGAGGCTGACTGAACAGTTTACAGTGGCTGGATGGGTTTTGGCCCAGAAAGCACACTGAACCAGACTGAAGACAATATACTCTCTCTGTGCCAACTAAAGACTTCGCAACTTGTCACTTAAGTTAGGTTAGCAGATAGAATAGAGAAAGAAAGAAGAACATTTCAGATCAAAGCCTTTGACTTTGGCTTAGGCCAAACGACTCCATATCATTTGTGTTAGAATAAGGTTTCCTAGTCCCACTCTCATAACCCTTCCTTGATCCTATGTTAATAAACCACCCTTCTGAGATATTATGCACTCAGATAAGATTTCTTTGGAAGATACCTAAGAAGGTTGAGGGTGAAAGGGGAAATTTAGGGAGACAGTTCTAAAAGGCTTTGGTTATATCAAACCCGAAGCTGACTGCCATTACAGTCTCCATAACAGGAACTGTGTCCAGAGGGGACTTTTAGGGGACCAGGCCATTCATTAAGCCCTGGCAAAATGTCAACACCATTCCTGATAGAAGTCCTTTATCTGAATACTGATTCATCACTGTTCTCAGTGCCATCACAGGGAAAAACCTCTTGAAGTACTGAGGGCTAAGGAGATAGCCAGCTAGCCTTAAACACACAACTAGACTAACAAGCCAAAACACATCTTTGGGGGTTCTCCTTTCACCCTTTTAACAGTCTTGATCAACGACACATATAAAACCCACTATGCATTGGCTATGGGAAGGAAGGGAAAGAACATGAATCATGTAACCATGGAAAAATTCTCTTAATTAATCAATTAAATAAAATTTAAAAGAAAAAAAAAGGAAAAAAAAAACTTCAATGGGGTAATGAAGAGATATGACTAAAATGACTAAACAACAACATGAAATGATAATTCTGGAAATCTAAAGCCAAATCTCAGACTTTGACCGAGTTATGCTTCTTTCCATTCAGAGGTTATCACCTCACTGAAGCTATTTCTGGGTTTTCTAAATTTAACTGGACATCTGGGATATTGTCCCTGAAGGCAGGCTGGGACTATAACAGGCAGCATTCCAAGAACTGACTCTCAGCTTAATCAGAATATTATGCTTGAGCTGAAACAGTAAAGGAGCTCTCGCTATCTCCTGCTTCTTCTGAGAGATTCCTGAGTCTCTGTCTCCAAGAAGAAGGTGATATTTACTGAATCTGTAGCTCCTTGAGTCATATCAGATATTAATGGCAGGGATCCCTGTTAATTTATGTGGGAGAAGAAGCAGTAAGTATGTGTGTGTCTGTATATATATGCAGCGATTTCCCCCTTTTGTGCTTCTTTTTCTTTTTTAAAACAAAAAATGGAATTTTTGTGCTGAGGGACAAGACCTATGATCTGAGAGTAATGGACATCTTGTGATGAGGAGCTTCCCCTTCTAACTCAGATAAGCACTTACTCTGCAAAGTTATCTAAATAGACAATTTTCTGGGACACAGAGAGTTTGAAATTCTTGCCTAGGATAATGCCCAATCAATATGTGTCAGAAGCAAACTAGGTATTTTATATATTAACACCCCCTCTACTAAGTCAAAATTTCACTCACTACATGTTGTCATGCATATATATATATATA
>NW_025381304.1:0-5179 GCF_016433145.1 Gracilinanus agilis | reverse complement strand
GTGCCCAGGGCTGGGCAGGGGCTGTCGGGCCGGGCCGGGCCGAGCTGGGCCGGACCAGCAGAGAGGCCGGCTTGGGGGGGGGAGGGTGCAGCGGCGAGTTCACCTGGCCGTCCGCTCGCTCGGAACTTGTACTCCCAGCAGCCTCTACAACATGGGAACCGGAGGGGAGTCGCTGCGCAGCTGAGAGTCTCGGCTTAATCTTATGCACCATTAAGCACTCAGCAGCAAGCCCGTCCTGTTCATATACATCATCCACGCTTAATAAACATAATGATGACATAAGATGTAATTCTAGATGAATTTTCATTTTATAGGGAAATGGAGAATTCCTGTAGAAGGGAAAAAAAGTAAATTATCTGGGAAGTGCAAAATAAATGATGTTGCTCCCAGAGATGAATAGAGGTGTTAGAGAGAGAGAGAGAGAGACAAGAGAGAGCAGAGACACACAGAGACACAGAGAGACGCAGAGAGACCAAGAGGCAGGGAGCAGAGCTAGGGAGCTGGTGTGTTTGGGGTGAAAGGCTCTGGAGATGGTAAAGGAAGGGGCTCGCAGAGAACAGTAGGGCATAAGGTTGGCGGAGGCGGTGCGGGCGCCTATGAGAAGCTCTGCGGGGGGCCGCGCCAGGCCAGGCCCCAGGCTCATCCATCCCGGGAAGGATACAGGGCTTCAGAGACACTTAGAAGCGGAAATTGAATCTGATGGGGGGGGATGGGGGGTGGGGGGAGGGTCGGAAGGAGGAAACTGGAGTCGGCCGAGTTCCCATGCTTGAAGTGGGGTGGGTGAGGGCTGCGAGGGGGCTCTCCTAGACTAAAGCCCTTCTTTCCCCTCCCTCTCACCCCCTCCCAGCTGGGTCACCAGGGGAATTAGGTATTTGGCTGAACTCCTGGATGGGGAGCATCTCAGGCTGCTCCTCCCCTTAATCCTGGATTCCTCTTCAATCTCCTCCCGTGGGGGTTTTCTAGGGTATTTTGTCTGCAGGGAGTCTGACTAGCCACCATCAGGCTCTGTGCTGAAAGAGAGAGAGACAGAGAGACAGAGAGAGACAGTGTCAGTCAGGAACCAGTGAAAGAGGATTAGTGTTGGAAGGTCCATTTAGAGGGGTCATTAGGGGGGTTGTCAATGAATGGTTAATGAGTGGGTCAGTGAGACTAGCCATTGGGAAGTATGGGGGCATCAATGAAGGAGGATTTAGGAAGGTGTGGTTCGTGTGGAGGGGTCATTTTGGAGGTCAGTGAGTAGTAAGGTAAGAAAGAGGGGGGTTAAAGAGAGGTGAAGCTCAGGAAAGATGGAGGGATTTACTAAAGGATTCAGAAAAAGGTGGTCAGTGACTAGTAGGGACAGCTTTGGGGGGATATAAGTGAGGGTTTAGTAGGAGATGTGAGTGAGGAATGCATGTAAAGTGCAAGGGGGAGAGTGTTGAAGGGTAATGTTTCAGTATTAATCTTTCCACATCTCGCATTATTTAGATGGGAGTGCTCTGTGCTCTGAGGGAAGCCTGGGTAGAAAGGTTCCCTGAGAATAGAAGGAGGGAAAGGCTGGACAGTTCCCACCCAGAAAATATCCAGAAGACAAGGTTCTTCTGGAAAGAACAGAGAATTCAGTTTCACTGTCTCCCTTGAGGTTGGGATTCTGCCTTTCCCTCCAACGCAAATTTTGGAGGGTGCTATCTCTAGAGGACAAAGTGATGGAGAAAGAGAATAAGGCACCAGGAGGCTTGTCACGGAGAGACCATGAGCACTCTTAAGTAGTTTCTTTGAGTTTTGCCAGGGCTCCAAGAGCCCTGTGGGAGTGGGTGACCATATATATATAGGCTTATACACAGTGCTGAATTTATCACATCATAATTACACAAAGTGTCACACTTACACATTCATCTATTCATTAAACAAACATTGAGAAGATACTAAGTACAGGGTCTAGTGCTAGGCAAGGTGAGGATTTTGAGGACTAGAAGAATAAGATGATGACTCTACCCCCAGGAAACTTACAATCCAGTGGTAGAGAATCAAATTCATATCATAGTGGGATAGGCGAGATGCATACCTAATGCTATGACTTTTCCAGGGAGGAAAAAAAATCAATTCCAAAGGTTCAGGGAAGGTTATAGACAAAGTGCCACTTGAACTGGGTCTTGATCTATGTTTAAAATTTATTGGCTGGGGAAGCCATTTGAGGCTTAAGAGATGGCATAAGCAAAAGCCAAGCAGAAGAAAGCATAGGAGTAGGGACAGCTAGATGGCTCAGTAGTAGAGAGCCAGGCCTAGCCATAGGAGGTCCTGAATTCAAATTTGGCCTCAGACAGTTCCTAGTTGTGTGACCCTGGGCAAGTCACTTAACCCCAATTGCTTAGCCCTTAACACTCTTCTGCATAGGAGTTTGTGAGGGGAAGGTGAGTTTTCAATATGAGTAAAACAAACAAAAAAATAATCTGTGGTGACTAGAAAAGGTAAGATTGTGGAGAACCTTGAATGCCAGACTAAGAAATTTAGACTATTTTTATGGTGTGACACTCTCTAAGCTTTGAGCTGTGCTTTAGGGAGAGAATTCTAGCACCTTGTGAAAGATGGATGAGGGGCAGGAGACATAGAATCTCTTCTAGAGTACAAAGAGCCCTGAAGTCAGAAGAGCTGGTTTTAAAAACCCCTATTCTGAAACTTATTCATTGTGTGATGTTCCACAAGTCATTTAACTCTTTGATCTGTTCTCCAATCTATTTTGAGCCTGACCTGTGATTTCATCAATGTAGACAACAGCCCTCATGTGGTAGATTGGTAATTCATCTGTAATTTATGGTGTTAGAGAATTTTGTAGGATACTAAGTTTAAAGAACTTGCCTATACTTACATAGCTAGAAGTCAGGATTTGAAACCAGACCATCTTGATTAGAGTTGGCTAGGTGGCACAGGGGATAGAGGCTGGGCCAGGAGTCAGGAAAACCTGAGTTGAAATATAGCTTCAAATATTTATCACTGTATGACCCTAAACAAGTCATTTAACTTCTCTGCCTCGGTTTCCTTAATTATAAAATGGTGACAATAATTGCAACCACCTTGCAGGGTTTTTAAGGTAAGTATCTATAAAGTCTCTGGCTTATTTCCTCCCTTCCTACAAGGTCAGATTTTTATGCCTGTTTTTTATGATCTCTCTCTTCTTTATCTGCAAAATGGGGGTACTAATACTTGTATCACCTACCTCACAGGGTTGTTGTCAGGAAATAAATGTAATTATTATACAACATTCAGTCTCTGTTCAAGGACAGGATGTAAGAAGCAAAGGCTTCTCTGCCGATAGAGGGCTGTTCCCCACACACTATGTTATCAAGCCTCTCTGTCTCTGTGTCTCTGTGTCTCTGTGTCTGTCTGTCTGTCTGTCTGTCTGTCTCTCTCTCTCTCTCTCTCTCTCTCTCTCACACACACACACACACACACACACACACACACACACGCATGCTACACATACATCACCCTGCTTCTGTATTTCTTATCCTGGGAATGACAACCCTTGACTTATTGATTGAAAATGAAGGGGTGCTTCTTGCACTCTCAGATGAGCCAAATCTTGGCAATTTCTGTCCATATGCCAAGCCACTAGACTATTATAGTCTTCTCTGCACATGTGTACACACATGTACAGGTACCTATATTTAGGGGAATGTAGTTTTCATTCTATGTCTTTTAGAGTTTTATTTCTATTAAAAGGAGATGATTACAAGTATGATCGCTGTAGTCATCTAGACACATGGAGGACACAAAATCACACACCAGGGACATACAACCTCTCTCATACACATAGCATTACACTGGAAAAAATCACCCATAAAGTCACAGCCAAACAGCCACAGGCAGTGGTCATCCTCGAGCACACAAACTCCTCTCACCCACAAGCACCCTCTCCAAATCTCATACTCACAGCCACAAGCTCACTTACACTAACACCCTCCCAACACATTACCGCAGGGTGCACTTCCAGGGTTGACCGCCCTGGGGAAGAGAGTAAAAAGTTAGATCCAGCTGAGAAGCTGACTAGGGGCACCGTAGAGATATAAGGACAATCCTCAGGTTCTAGGCAGGGGCAGGGATTGGGGTTAGGCGATCTGGAGGTTATAGGGGGCTGGGGTGAAGAGAGGCGTCACGAGACTTTCTCCCTTAAACTGGGGGCGGGAGGGGGGGAGGACTCACAGATATTGACTGCGCCGCTAATGGAAGTCAAAAGGCCTCCCGGCCAGGGCCCCCGCCGCGAGCATAAACGCACACACGTGCGCACACGCACACACTCGTACATGCAGGGGAGGGAAAGGGAGGGGAGGGTCTCTGCCCGCGGCCCCCGCGCCTCCCCCGGAGCCGGAGTTTTAATTTGGGGCGTAATTTCGGTGCGAACGGTCGGGCGCCTTTCGCTGGGAAATTGGGAGGAAGGCAAACAAGAGCTCACTTCATTAAACAGGGGCAAACAGCGGAGAAATTGCACTTACTTATGGAAATGAGTTTTAAACATGCAAAGCATTTACTGGGGCCGCCCGCCCGCGCTCTCGGAGACTCTGTGCCTTCCTTAGAAGCGGGAATAATTCACCGCGGGCCAATTAGGGCAACGCCCTGCCCCGCCCCGTCCCGTCCCGCCCCGCACGCGGCCAACCCCTCTCACACTGACCTGGGCACCCACATAGCGGTACCCATTGACACCTACATCTCAGGGCACACGGGTGTGGCAAACTGTGACCCATGCCTGAGAACACAGTCAATGTGCAGCACATAGACCCTGGGGCACACACTGATGCACATACTGGCACCAATATGCCTGGCCTTGGACCTACTCCGATTCTCACCGTCCCAGACATTTTCTGGGCCTAGACTTGGCTCAGGGCTCCCAGCCTGGCTGAGACCTAAGGGACAGAATGGATGTTTTCCCCAAGTTCGAGTTCACCTGGAGGATAAGCCATCTTGATGCCTCAGCCCCTGGACACCTGGAACGCTAAGGGACCTCTAGGCTGGACTGGTCCCTTCCTCACTTTCCTTCTTTCTTCTGCCTGTTAAGAAGAAAACTTCCCTCCGTCCTCTCCAGTCAGACGTCAATTAAGAGTTGTTCCCCACTGAATCAATCTAAGTCACTCAAGAGCAGGCTCTTACCCTCCTTACATACACACACACACACACACACACACACACACACACACACACACACACA
>NW_025381303.1:0-13056 GCF_016433145.1 Gracilinanus agilis | reverse complement strand
CAGGAGTTGGCTGAAACTGATTGATGATAGTGTTGGCAGGGAGGGCTCTCATTCCTGCAATACGCTGCATATACTGATTGGTTAGGTGGGCTTTCCTTTCTTCTTTCCTCTGTGCAAGTGCAACATATAGGGGCTTTGAGCCCACAATGCCCCCGTTCATTTCTGTTACTGCTTTAGTAGCCTCATCAGGTGAAGAGAAGCAGACAAAGCCAAAGCCTTTACTTCTCCCATCCTCAAGCATCACCTTGGCACTGGTAATTGATCCAAAAGGAGAAAATTCCTTCCTTAATTTTTCATCATCAGTGGTGTCATCCAAGTTCTTAATATAGAGATTCACCCCCTGGTAGCGGCTGATTCTCTCCTGTTTTAGCTGCTCAAATTTCCGTTTTAATTCAGCCTGGCATTCAACTTTCTTCTGTACCCGGCCTACAAATACCATCTTTCCATTGATGTCTTTTCCAATCATTTCTTTAACTGCCTTATTGGCATCTTCATGCTTCTCAAAACTCACAAAGCCAAAGCCTTTGGATTATGTATACTTTTTTAAAACAGCCCTGATTTGGCTTTGTAGTTTTCAGAGGGTAGTCATTTGTTGGTTAGTTCCTAAAGCTTCTACTCAAGTTTGTGAAATTAATATTGAAGTTGGATCATTTTCTCAGTTAAGGCTTTTATATCCTATGTTTCCAAACCAAGGGAAAACCTAGTTCTGTATTCTTATAGTAAAGGGTCATATAGGTTTATTTTTAAATCTAGAACTCAAGTACTTTCCAAAGTAGTGTGGATCAAATGAGATAATGTAAAATGGATTAACAAATTTTAAGAGACCACAGTAAGTCTCAGCAGTTATTATCTTCTGATATCCCTTGTATCTTCAAGGTACTCATTAATTGCAAGGACACGTTTGTTAATGTATCAGTTAACTCTTAGTTTTTTCAAGTGAGATTGATCAAAGATATGGGTGGACGGATTGCCTTTTCTGTAGATCATTTTCATTTGGGACAGCCTTCTCTGGGACAAAGATTGTAATGACCATGGCAAGAATTTGTATTTTTGTATCCTTAATGTTCATAGTTCATCTTCCCAAATTAATCTAAACAGTTGCTCTCTGTATTACTCTTTTGCTTTCATGACTAATTATACATAGCAAATGGTCTGTAACTGTGGTTGGTAGTGGAAAGTTACTGCCAGAAAGAGTAGGGACAATGAAAGTTGATAATTTTCTTACTATGTCTTGGTTCTTCACACTGTAGATTCTGATAGTTGATAATGTTCTGTTCACTTTGCAGTTTTGCTGACTTAAAAGGAAAAGGAAGAAGAGCTCTCTAATTAAAAGACAGAGGACAATATTTGGCTTGCTGGAATAGTCCTCTTCATAAATTGATCAGATGCTGCTGCAGCAGCTGGTCTAAATCCTGATATCCTAGGTGAGTCTGCAAAAGTTTCTGCATGTTCTGTCATTGTTTCAACTTTTTTGCATGTGACCCTGCACTGAGTGAGTGCTTTTGAAGACTTCCCTCTAGAACAGATATCTTATTTTCAGCAAAAACAGAGTACTCAGGCATAATAAGTTTTAAATATATGTCTGAACATGTGTATAGCACATGTGTGCACACATACACACCTACATAGATATAATGTTTATATGGTGTGTTCTAAAAGTTTTAATGCAGTTTTAATTTACTAAAATTCCACATACTTTTAAGACATTGTGGGAAAGGAAATCCGTATAAAAATAGATCATCCATATGGCTATATCCTAGCTTGACCTTGAAGTGGAATTGAATCAGAGGGTATTTGTGATAATCAAGCAGATTCCTGAGTAGAGTTCAAAAGAATTTCCACGAATGGATTTAATTCAATTTTTTCTGAGTGTAATTCAGGAAGTTCTTGAATCCTAATTAGTATACTCCATTACAAGTGACAAAGTTAGTAGTTGTTAATCAGTTCCCCCTGGCCAGGGTAAAGAAAAGAGACGAGATAGAAAAGTAGTACCATGTATGTAACATCTCTAGAATTTATTTGTATCTGAATTTATTTTGTAAGTTACTATTTGACAAGATTTGGGGATAAATTTTAAATTTGTTGTACCCCAGGTGCCAGTTCTATTGAAGCTCTTCCCTTATCCCCACTTTTTTTTTATAGGGTAGTGGTAAATAACTTTATGAACAAACAAATACCTTTCTGTTTCAGGTTAACCATTTTCTTTCCAGAGATCACTCATCTTCTTTGTGTTCCTTATAGCTTAATTTTTCCATATTCTGAGACTATTGGAGGATTGTGTAATATTCACTTAGAAATCTGTTTTCATTGATTTGGTTAATTTTCTTTCCTACAATTATTGGGCTCCAATTAATTTGTTACTCTAGTTTGCCTTTCTTTTGTGAGGATGATAATTTATGGTCTTAGGTAGCTTATTCAAATAGTTCCTTAGAGATCTGTAAAGATCATTGAGAAAAATTTAAAGGAAATGACTTCCAGGCATTGTTTGTTTACTTTTATTATTACTCTGTCTCAATCATTTTACTTTCAGTGATGCACGATGCCAATTGTTGATAAGCTAAAGGAAGCTCTGAAACCTGGTCGGAAGGATTCAACAGATGATGGCGATCTGGGGAAGCTCTTGGCTTCTTCTGCCAAAAAAGTCCTCCTACAGAAGATAGAATTTGAGCCTGCAAGCAAGAGCTTCTCTTACCAATTAGAGTCCTTAAAGAGCAAATATGTGCTGCTGAACCCCAGAATAGAAAGTATTGGTCGCCACAAGAGTTGTGATGAGGCACAGATCAGGAGACAGGGTAAATAATATATATTTGGAAACAGAGTATAGGCCAAAGAGTGATGGATTTAGATGTTTATATGTAGGTGGGTTTTTTGAGTTGCTTTTTTTGTAGTCTGAATAAGATACTTTGTTTCAGAGAATTCTCTTGTTACTTATGTATATCAATCACTTCCTCTTCTTACCTTTGCTTTTTCAGGCAGTGATCATGTGTTTGAAAGCTGTAGTGATGGTGTTCCAGCCCCACAGAAAGTTCTCTTCCCTATGGATCGACTATCTTTGAAGTGGGAGCGCATTTACCGAGTTGGAGCAGGTCTCCATAATTTAGGCAACACCTGTTTCTTGAACTCCACCATACAGTGTTTGACCTACACACCCCCTCTAGCTAATTACTTGCTTTCTAAGGAACATACTCGGAACTGTAAGTATAATTTTGAGTCATAAAAAATGACTTTTTAAAAAATTTGGTAATGAAGCTACATTGAGGTCATAAGTTTGTGATTATGTGTTGATTTTTTGCAGTGTGGCAGTGATTCATCTGGCCAGAATAAGTATTTAGATTAACCAGAATTTATTGTGTCTGTTTTGCCCTACTTGGATATCCTCGCTTTATATCAGTATCTCCAATCATTGAAAATAATCCAAACCTTATTAACCCTCTTCTGGGACTAGCCTTAGGAAGCATTTTCACAGGATTCCTTCTAACAATAAACATTCCTCCAACATCACGAATCACCATAACAATACCCACCAAAACCAAACTATCAGCCCTTAACCTCACACTACTAAGGCTTTCTAGTCAGCATAGAACTCAACTCACTAATAAACTCAAACACAATAAACCATACTATCAACTTCTCAAGCATTAGGTTACTTCATTCATATTATACTTCGAGCTTCACCTTTAATAAATTTATTTATAGGCCAACTAATTGTTACCATACCAATTGATCTAAACTGATATGAAAAAATAAGACCTAAAGGTCAAACCAACATACATTCTACGTCATCCTCATTAGTTACTTCTACTCAAAAAGATGTAATCAAAATATATTTCTATCCTTTATAATTTCAATTATTCTTATTTTAATATTCAATCTATGCCCACGAACAACCTCTAAAACAATATAAAGAGTAATAAATAAAATTCACCCTAACTTTACCCCAACTTCCCCAGATATCTTCCCCAGAATTATCACACTAATTCTATTAATAGAGCAAATAATAATATACTAAAAGCCACAATTTTTCCAATTGATAAGTAACTTTTATTTTGTAAAGTCTGGAAAATCTTTAGCAAAGCAAATTAAATCTTTTTGTTTGTACTTTCTTTGCTCATATACTTGTTCTATCTGAGAATGACTGTTCATTTGAAAATAAGTTGATGAGGGGGCAGCTGGGTAGCTCAGTGGATTGAGAGTCAGGCCTAGAGACGGGAGGTCCTAGGTTCAAATCCAGCCTCAGACATTTCCCAGCTGTGTGACCCTGGGCAAGTCATTTGACCCCCATTGCCCACCCTTACCGCTCTTCCACCTATAAGCCAATAGACAGAAGGTAAGGGTTAAAAAAAAGAAAGAAAGAAAGAAAGAAAATAAGTCGATGACATTAGGAATATGCTTAGAGGATTAACTCATACAATGTTTTAGGGTAAATTGAATTTTTTTCACCTCAAGTTCAGTAACTGAGAAAAAGAGTTGTGCTTTTTTTTTTTTTAAAGTTGACCTCTTTGGTTTATGTTTGTGCTCTGTTAATAGGAGTTTGAGATGCTGGTCTAAGTAGGTTAAAAATATTGAGGGCAGTCTTTGTTGTAGACCTTATGTTCCATGTCATATGGTCCAGAGTTAGTAGAAAGGATGAATAAACAGTAGGTAGCGTATGGCACCTACGTAGCTGCTCAAAAATAAGGGGTTTACTGAAAACTATGAAGTTTCTTTCATTGTGAATGGTAATCACTGAGTTCTGATCTGTTATAATTCATTGGTTAAATAAAGTGAAATTAAGAGATACTGAGTCTCAAATTCCCTCCCTATATAGCCCCTCCCTCACCAATTTAGAAGGCAAATAATATGACACTTGTGATATCCGTCAGGTCATAAAAAACATTTCTATATTAGCTGTGTTGCAAACCCCCTCCCCCCCAAAAAAGTAAGAAAAATATAGAAAGTGAAAAACAATATACTTCAATTCATACTCAAGTGAGTTCATCAGTTCTCTCTCCAGAAATGGAGAGCATTTTTCATCCTGAGTCTTTTGGAAATGCATTGATCAGAGTAGTTAAATCTGTTACTGTATAGTGTTTTCCTGGTTCTGCTTACTTCATTTTGTATCAGTTCATAGGAATTTTCCCAGGTTTTTTCTGCAACCATCCCTCTCATCATTTCTTATAGAACAATAGTTTTCCATCATAATCATATATGATAATCTGTTCCATCATTCTCCAGTTGATGGTTATCTCCTTAATTTCCAATTCTTTACCACCACAAAAAGAACTGCTATAAATATTTTTGAATATATAGGCCCTTTTCCTTTTTCTTTGATCTCTTTGGGATACAGAATTAGCCATGGTATTGCTGGACATATGCACAGTTTTATAGCCCTTTGAACATAGTTTAGAATTGATCTCCAGAGCAGTTGGACCAATTCACAACTCTCTCAACAGTGCATTAGTATACTTATTTTTTCACATCCCTTCTAGTAAGAACAAATATTTTTCTAAGCTTAATTTTGAAAATGCCTTTAGAAACTTGTTAAATTAAAAGAACAAAAAAGCAAGCAATGAACTTTAAAAAGATGATGCGGTGTTTTCTAGAATCAAGATTTTCCATGATCTCTAAAGGCTGTTTAGCACAAAAAAGGTTTCTTCGATGATGATCTTTGATTCTATGCTTATAGTAATCTTAGTCATCCATGTTCTTTTTGATGTTCCAATTGTTATCAGTTCACTCTTTTGTCATTTGTCCCATTACCATTGTAGTTGGAGACTAGTCAGAAATCTCTTTTTCTCTCTTTTTTATCTGCAGGTCACCAAGGAGGTTTTTGTATGCTGTGTGTTATGCAGAATCACATGATCCAGGCCTTTGCCAATAGTGGCAATGCTATCAAGCCAGTCTCCTTTATCCGAGACCTGAAAAGTAAGAATCAAGTGATATTACCAAACATTTATTTAGATCCAATTGCCTAGAACTTTGCTGGGTAGTATAGGGAATGTGTAAGATATATTAAAAATAGGAACTATCCTCAGGAAACAAGTTCTTGTTGGGGAAACAAGATTTATACATATCAAACAATAAGAAAAAATATAAGGCCATATATAAAGTGCTACATTTTGAGACATAGTAAATTGCAAATGATTCACAGATGGAAGAGGCTATTAAAGCTTAGAGTCACTGCGGAAGAAGACCTAATGAGTCATAATGTATGAACTCAAAGGTTCCTGAAAGATTATCTAGTCAAGTTCCTTTATTTTGCAGGTGAGGGAACTCAGACCCAGAGGGGTAAAATTACTTCCTCAAGGTCATAGAACTAGTTAAGTAGCAGGACTGTAATCTAGGATTTAAATCTCTTGACTCTTTTCTCTTCCAGTGTTCTTCCCATTACACTATGATGCTGTCTTCTCTTTTATTAGGAACAGTAGCATGGGACAATGTGAATTAGGTGTCAACCGACTTAATCTTTAGCTATGTTGTATCATTGCTGCATACTAAATAACCCTCTACCTTTGCCAGAAGCAATGGACAGGTTGGTTTTTAGAACAAATTGCAATGGTATTGAATAATTGCTTTTTTACTTTGTACTGACTTGTGAAGATTAAGTTAGTGAACTAAATATATATTCTTAGTTCCTGGTTAGTTTTATGGGTTATCTGCTTTTCTCTGATATATTAAGAATTAGCCCCTATGTACTTTGTACTTTGAGTTATTAAGGAATATTGAGGAAAACAGGGAATAAAGTTAATTGTTTAAAGAAGTAAAATTTCAAACTCTTCCCTTCTAGACTGATTTTTTTTCCTTTTCTATCCACAGAAATTGCTAGGCACTTCCGCTTTGGAAACCAGGAAGATGCACATGAATTTCTTCGGTACATTATTGATGCTATGCAAAAGGCCTGCTTGAATGGCTATACAAAGTATGTACTTGGTTTCTTCACTTTGGAGTTGAGAATTGGAAGCTAATTTCTCTCTACTTCAGCCACAAGTAGAGATGGTTTTTCACTGTACCTGGGATTTTACTCTTACTCATTTCTTACATTAAGATCTCTGACATTCCTCTCTCCAACCATAATTTTTAATCATTCTATTTCTCCCTAAGCTTCATCAACCATATTGCTTAATATGAAATTGCTCCCTGCAAAGTTACTGTGGTCTCTTTAATCACTAATTCTAATGGCTTTTATATAATCTTTTCTCTCTAGGTTTTTGTAATATTGCTGATGTCTTTTATCTTAGTCTCATCCATATCACTCATCAGCTTCCAGTAAAATGTTATCTTTATGCAGATCTCTGAATCTAGCTCCAGTCTTTCCTGAGCTTCAGTCACATTTCAAATTGGCTGTCCCAGAGACATCTTAAATTTAACATGTTGAAAACTGAACTCATCTTTTCCCCTAAACCCACCTTTCTTCCAAACTTCTCTGCACAAGCACCAAAATCTTCCAATATTCTAGATTCATAACTTTGGTGTTATCTTTAACTCCTCACCCCAATTATCAATGGCCAAATCTAGAAGTTTTCTATTTCTACATCATTTCTCATTCAGCTCCTCTACTCACACAGCTGTCTTTATTCAGGCCCTGCATTATTGTTTGCAGTAGTTACAGTAGCCTCCTAATTGGTCTTTCTTCCTGAAGTTTCTGTGCACTCTGATTTGTCTTCTATGTAGTGCCAAAGTGATTTTCCTTAGGGATTTGACTACGTCACTCCCTTAGTAAATTCTGGTGACTTTCTATTTACTTCTAGAATCAGATATAAACTCCTGTTTGGCTTTAAAACTTTTCAACAGCTTGGCCCCATCCTGTCTTTCCTGGTTCATTATATGTCACTCCCCCTCTTCCACTCTGTGATCTGGTCATACTGCCCTTCTTTCTAGTCTTCATACATCATAGTCCAATTTCTGCCTCATAAAGTTCTTTTCCTTCAGTTATAGATCCTTCAAATATAGCTTAAGCAACACTACCTACATGTAGCTTTTCCTGATCTCAACTGCTAGTGCCTTCATTCTGAAACTACCTTGTATTTAACTTTTTACAATTTGTATTTCATTCTCTTTATTTTTTATATACTCATATGTCTTTATCATCCCCACTAGAATGTAAGTTCTTTGGGAATAGAGATTTCATTTATCGTATTTGTGTCTGACACAGAGTAGGCACTAAACAAATGCTTGTTGATTGATTATTTTGAAGGGAACATACATTTATGGCAATCAAAAAGATATTTTTGCATTCATTACCTTTATAAACTACGTAGATTATTTTATATTTCTCAGACTGAAGCCTGAATATACTTCAAAGAAAGGCACATGTATAGCTTTTTTTGGAATAGCATTTAGTTCATGCAAAAAAAATTAGGAATGGTTTTTATGAAGTTTTCCAGATTGAAGGAAATTTATCTCAGCAGCCTGATTGAGAGAGAAAGCTTTAGCACATGATATTGTTTTGAAATCTAAATCTAGGCTGTGTGACTCTGGGCAGGTCACTTTATCCCCATTGCCTAACCCTTAACCATTCTTCTGCTTTGGAAGTATCCAAGTATCTAATATGGAAGGGAAGAGTTTAAAAAAGAAAAGAAATCCACATCTGTTGTCAATTATTTTTCCTACCTTGTCTGCCACTTATCAGCTATTCATTGTTTTGAGCCCTTTTTAAATTTTTTTTTTTTTTTTGGTAACTCTTGAGTTCCTGTTAGACATAGAGTGTGTGTGTGTGTGTGTGTGTGTGTGTGTGTGTGTGTGTGTGTGTGTGTCTGGGGGGGAGGGGAATCTATGAAGAGACTTAAGTGAAAGAACTTCATACATACAAAAAATTGGGGCAAATCTGACATTCAAATGAGTTGGTTGTATTTAGGTTTGTTTTTAAAAACCCTTCCCTTTTGTCATAGAATCAATACTTTGTTTTGGTGCCACGCCAGAAGAGCAATAAAGGCTAGGCAATTACAGGCTTAAGATCTTAATGAGGAACCACAAATAAAAAGGAAGCTGAAAAACTCATGTTCATAGGTGAGAAACAATATTGCATAGTGGATAGAGAGCTGACTTTTGAGTCAGAAAGACCTGGAGTCAGGTCCTCTCTTTCATATGGATGAGCTTGGTGGTTCTAGTCATTTAACCTCTCAGTGCCCTAGGCAACTCTCATTTCTTTAGCATTTAGCACAGTAATTGCTAAATCTTCATTGATAGAATTTTCCTTGTTGGAAGTTCCCTATACCAAAGAAATCACAAGGTTAAAAAAAGCCAATAAGTACCTTAAATATTCGTGGCAATAAAATCTAATTGCTATTTATGAAGATAATCTGAGCATTGGCTGATTTAAGTGTGCTTATATCAATGGAAACAAATTAACATTGTTCTCTCCTGCATGAAAGAAAGTGTCCCTGCGTTTAGTGTTCTGCATTAGTGGAATAAAATGCCCTGGTTGTCATGCTCTCTCTGCTTTGCTTTGAGAACATTTTAAGAGATTTACAACAGTTAACCCACAATGCAAATTCTCAGTTTTGTAGGAGATGAGTGCTATCTGGGTATGTACTGATCTTGAAGTTTTTCATCTGTGTTATATCTTTTGCAGATTAGATCGCCAGACACAGGCAACTACTTTAGTCCATCAAATTTTTGGAGGTTACCTGAGATCTCGTGGTAAGTACAGATCTTTTTATTCCTTTCTTTCTTTGCTGGAGGTTAGAGTAGTAACCAAAGGAATCAAAGAATCCCTATAATTTTTTATCATTTCTCAAAATAGCATAAATAATGAAACTAGGTAGAACACAGTAGACCTCTTGAATGTCTTGTTTATCAACAGTACAGACAAACCTATTGATTATTGAAGAAAAAAGATTCCATTACCCTACTAATACATGCAGCTGCTCTGGGCTGCTTTTGGTTGGTTTCATGTCTTTTTGTTCTTGAATGATAGAAATTCCAATTGAGATCTCTTGCCAAGTACAATGATGCTTGCAAAGCTAATTTTATCACAATCTCTTGCTAACATTGTAATAGAGTTTTGAGAGAGAAAAAAACCACCTTAAAGGTTAGTAAGCCTTGGAAAAAAATGAGAAAGAGATATCTGCAGCAGTTTCAATTGAGCTTCTTTAATGCTTGACTAATTGCTCTCTGCTCTGTTTTATTACAGTTAAGTGCTCAGTATGTAAAAGCGTCTCTGACACCTACGACCCCTATTTGGATGTTGCACTGGAGATCAGGGTACAAAATTATAGCATTGTCACTTATATATATATATTTACATATATATATATGGCTGATTTGAGAAAGTGAGGATTTTAACTTTTTAAAAAGAGATGAATTTAAAAAAATTAAAAAATAAAAAGAGCTAGATGGGAAGTAAGAAATGTGTTGCTTTGGTGGAAAGGTTTATCGAAAGCTTTTTTTCACAGATATTTTTGGCATGTTCTTTTTAGAAGGACATTCTTTGCTATATTACTGCTTTTGTGTTGTGGTAGAGATGTTATCTGATTTTCAATAGGATAATCTATAACTTAGAGCAAACCTGAAATCTTTTAAGTGGAAAAATACTTGGATAATTCTGTGTGTCCAGCTTCCCATCCTCAAAGGGCTAAATTCAAACAATGCAATACAATTTTCTCATAAGTTTCATAATTGAATAAAGTTTTCTCACAAGACCAAAATTGGACTAGACTCATAATTGGATAGAGAACTGAGCTAGATCCAGTTTGAGTCACAACATGGAGTCAGTATCTTTCACTCAGTTCTCACAACTTTCAGTTCACAAAACAATAACATAGATTAGTGCCTCTTCTGATGTTTGCCATTTGATCTTGTTAGACTGAAATCTCAAAACTCAGAATTATATAATATAACATGAATATTTTCTTAACTCAAACAAAAACATTTTAATTTAGGTATTTCTTGTATATCTCAGCTTCTCTTTCTTTTACTTGTTTACCTTGTACTTGTCTCTTACAGCAAGCTGCAAATATTGTACGTGCCTTGGAGCTGTTTGTAAAACCAGATGTCTTGAGTGGAGAGAATGCTTACATGTGTGCTAAGTAAGTTGCCTTTTTGGTTTTTTCTCTGTGCCATTTTTCTAGTTTGTCAACTCCCTTGGATATTTCCTAATGCTGTGGTATTCTTTTTTAATTCTACTTGCCAAGATGGTTTTCCAGTCGCCAAAATCACTTTCTTATTATCCTGTAAAGCATTTTTTTCTCCCTCTTTTTTTTTTTTTAGACTCTTACCTTCTGTCTTAAAATTGAATCTAAGTTATCAGTCTAGGGCTGGGCAGTTGGGGTTAAGTGACTTACCCAGGGCCATATAGCGGGGAAGTATCTAAAGCCAGATGTGAACCCAGGAATATATTGGGAATTATGCACCTCTGCAATTGTGTCCATCTTCAGACCTGGCTCCTGACCTCCGTTTCTCCCTTTTACTATAGTTCTTCCTAAAGTTTGATCACTTATCTCCTGTCCACTCTGTTTGTTGAATCCAAGTAAGTGATGATGACGACAAAGAAGACAGAGGATACTTAGAATAAAATGGTTTTTAGACCATAGATAAATTTAACATAGGGGTTTGTGCTATAAATGTGAGGAGGAACTAAATTGTATATGTTATAAACAAAACCATATGGGAAAAGAGAAGTTATCTCTGTGTCCCTATTAATGCAAATAATGATTCCTTCTGAAGTGGTCGTATTATTTGAATTTGTATTGCATATCTCTTCATTGGCCTAGAAATAATTACCTTATTTTACACAATTATAATTTTGAATATTGAAAATTTATACATACGTAGCCAATCCAGGGATATGATGTTTGCATCAATATAGACCTGGCTATGTAGCTCTCCTGGTTGTTACATACTATTTTTCTCTTTAGACTGTATTGTGTGTTGATATCAGGGACCATGTTTTTGCCCTAATTTGTGACAAATTGCTTAGCACAGCACATGTACATAGCAAGTGCTTAATAAATATTTTTTGACTAACTAATCCTATGGAACTCATGGTAGCTATGGGATCTCAGCCTTTGGATCATTATCCTCTTTTCTTGAGTTCAGTATTAGACTTATTTTCTTGTTTTCCTCCTTAACTCTTATTTATGTGAGGAGACTTTCAAACTCCCTAAATTAATTCCTTAGTTTCCTTATTTCATAACTTAGTGTAGTAGGTAATTTTGTTGATTAAAAGCTATTTCCTTTATCTGATCATAATCTAGCATATTCCATCTATCCTCTAAACTTAGGACCCCTCTGAGCCCTTTTTACTCCTTAATACTTTCTCAGGCTATTAGTCCTACTTTTCCAGTCTCTACTCCGTTGTTAACCAGTTGTACTTCAGATTATTCTCTACTCAAAATTCTTGCTCAGTAGATTTTTTTTCCTTTGACAGACTCCAATCCTGCATTATTCTGCTCCTTCTCATAGGCTTCTCTCTGAAGACGAAAGTAATCCTACACCTGTGCTAAATACATTACACATTTATGTTAAACAATTTTATATTAACTAAGGCCTCAATACAACAGGGCATTTTTTTTATTCCTATCTAGTTCCAGACCTCTCCTTTAGTCTTCCTCTGAACCATGCTCCTCTCAACCTTTGCTTCACCTTCTTAAAGAAGGTGCTTATTGAAGAAGGAGCTTATTGATCATAAGCTCTCCTTTTCATCTACAATTCATTTAACATCTCTTTCCTCCTCCTAGTCTTCTTGCCAAGACCATTCTATCTCCACGTGTCCATGATCCAATCCCATCCCATCCTCAAATCATTTCCCCTATCTACTGACTACTGACTTAAAACATACTCAAATCTCCAAAATTCTGGGGGAGAAAAGATCCTTTGGATTCTACCATTTTAGAGCTCTGGGTCTCAGACACTTCCTAGCTGTGGGCAAGTCTTAACCCTGTTTACTTTAGTTTCTCATCTGTACAAGTAGCTGGAGAAGGAAATGACAAACCACTAGTATCTTTGCCAAGAAAACCCCAAATGGGGTCACAAATTGTTGCACACGACTGAACAACAACTACACTGTAGATGACTCACAGATTTATATATAAAGGCCTCTTTTCTCCCTTGAGCTTCAATAATGCATCACTAGTCTAG
>NW_025381302.1:0-5159 GCF_016433145.1 Gracilinanus agilis | reverse complement strand
GGAGATTTATTTCCATATTACTAATATTTGCATTAGGATGATTGCTTAGAGTCTACACCCCAAATCATAACCCCATTGACCCATATGATCAAGCAGTCGTTTTTCTTCTGTTTCTACTCCCACAGTTCTTTCTCTGGATGTCGATAGCATTCTATCTCATAAGTTCCTCAGAATTGTTCTGGATTATTGCAATGCTGCGATAGAGAAGTCCATTACATTTGATTGTGCCACAGTGTATCTGTCACTGTATACAATGCTCTCCTGGTTCTGCTCCTTTCACTCTGCATCAATTCCTGTAGGTAGTTCTAGTTCACATGGAATTCTTACAGTTCATTATTCCTTTGAGCACAATAGTAATCCATCACCAACAGATACCACAATTTGTTCAGCCATTCCCCAATCGAAGGGCATCCCCTCATTTTCCAATGTTTTGCCACCACAAAGACTGCATATTCCCCAGAATTTTTAAAAATTATTTATTTCATTATATATTCCCCAATTACATGTAAAGAATTGGAGCATTCATTTTTAATATTTAGATTTCCAAATTATATCCCTCCTTGCCAGTTTCTACCCTTTGAGAAGGCAAGCAAAATAATAACAATTATACATGTGAAGACATGCAAAATATTTCCACCTTAACCATGTTGCAAAAGGAAATACATAAAAAAACAAGAAATGTAAAGAAAGTTTAAAAACTATGCTTCAGTCTGCTTTCAGAATGTTTGAGTTTTCTCTCCCTGGAGGTAGATAGCATTTTTCATTATGGGTCCTTTGGAATTTGCTTGGATCATCGTCTTGATCAGCATAGCTAAGTCTATCACAGTTGATCATCCTTACAATATTGCTTTTACTGTGTACAATGATCTTGTGATTCTGTTCACTTATCTTTGCATGAGCTCATATGCCTGTCCAGATTTTTTTCTGAAACCATCCTGATTATCATTTCTTATAGCATGATAGTGTTCCATTCCAATCATATACCACACTTGTTCAGCCATTCCCCAATTGATGGGCATTTCCTCAATTTCCAATCCTTTGCTACAACTAAAAGCTACTATAAATATTTTGTATAAATAAATCTATTCCCTTTTCTTTTATATCTTTGACATATAAACCTAGTATTTGAATTTCTGAGTCCATGGGCATACACAGTTTTATAGCCCTTTGGATGTTTTATTTTTTTTCCCAGATTGTTTGGAGTAGTTCACAACTACACCTATACTGAGGTATTGTCCTAATTATTTTTTACATTCCCTCCAGCATTTTCCATTTTCTTTTTGTCAAGTTAGCCAGTCTGATAAGACATATCTCAGAGTTCTTTTAATTTCATGCCCTGGACTTCAAATAAATAAGCATAGATTTAAGTGTACCTCTGCTACTTGCTGTCTTTAATCTCAGGCAAGTGAGTTAATATCTCTGGACCATTTATGTTCAACTTTTACCTTTTCATGTTTCTCTTGGTTTTTGTGGTTGGATATCAAACTTTCCATTTAGTCCTTGTCTTTTCTGTGCAAATACTTGGAAATCTTCCATATTGTTGAATGCCCATACTTTCCCCTGCAAGTATATAGTCAGTTTTGATGAGTATGTGATCCTTGGTTGTAGACCCAATTCTCTTGCCTTTCTGAATATCATGGTCTTGTAGTGTGGAGGCTGCCAGATCCTGTGTGATTCTGATTGGTGCTCTTTGATATCTGAATTGTTTTTTTCTGGCTTCTTGTAATAGTTTTTCTTTAACTTGGAAGCTCTTTAATTTGGCAATTATATTCCTGGGGGTTGTCTTTTTAGGGTTTAGGGTAGAGGATGATCTATGGATCCTTTAAATGTCTATTTGCCCTCTTGTTGAAGAACATCAGGGCAGTTTTCTTGGATGATTTCCTGTAATATGGTGTCCAAATTTCTATTAATTTCTGATTTTTCAGGAAGACCAATGATTCTCAAATTTTCTCTTCTAGACCTGTTTTCTTGATCTATTATCTTCTCATTAAGATATTTCATGTTTCCTTCTATTTTGTCAGTCTTTTGACTTTGCTTTATTAATTCTTGCTGCCTAGTGAGATCATTGGCTTATCCTTGCCCAATTCTAGCCTTTAAAGACTGGTTTTCAGCTATAATCTTTTGGTTTTCCTTTTCACTCTGGTCTATCTGGCTCTTCAAGGCTTCCAGGAAATCATTTCTGGTCTTCAATTTGCTTATCATTTCATTTGATTTCTGAACCTCACTTTCCAATTGCGAAATTCTGCCTTTTAAACTGTTGTTTTCTTACCAGATCTCTTCTATCTTTCTCATGATCACAGATTTGAACTCTTGAAGAGCTTGTGACCAATTTTCATTTTTCTGGGAAGGTATGAATGTCTTTAATTGTTTGTCCTCCTCTGTTTTCTGTTTTTTTTTTTTCTGTGCAGAAATTATCAAGTGTTAGAGCTTTTTTCTTGCTGCCCCTCACAGCCTCACTCCTGTGCCCGAGGTATGTGCTCCCCAGCCTCCTGGGGTCTCTTGTCTATCTGTTTTCATGGTCAAGCCCCCCATGGTCCTAGTCAGCTGCCCAGAGCCCGGAAATTGGCCCACATTTGCTCCTCCACCTGAGGTTTTCCCCTGAGTCTCAGCACACTGAGCTGCTTCCACTGTCTGATGCCTCTCTCAGCTCTACTCCCATGCCCAAGGTCTATGCTCTCTAGCCTCCTGGGGTGTCAAGTCTTGCTGTTCTCAGGGGCAAGCTCCTAGTGGTGCCAGTTAGGTGCCAAGAAGCTAGATTTTACCCCACACACACACTTGCTCTAACTCTGATGTGCAGCTTCTGACTCTGGTACTGTGGGTGGGGTGGGGGAGGGTTGATCAGCTCACGTTTTGATGGGAGCTATTTCCCCCCCTTATAGCATGGAAGTGCCCAAATCCCACGTACCTTCAATACTGCACCCTATTGTGGGCTCCCTTCTTTCATCTGGATTTTTTTTTGTCCTTTGGAGGTATGCTGGTGGTTGATAGTGAGGAGAGTAAAGCACCTTGCTTCTACTCTGCAGCCATCTGAACCTGGAAGTCCCTAGTTTATTTAGAATAGTAAAAATTTGGGTTAGTCATATCAGGAAGGATCAGTGTAGCCTGTGGACACAGGAGAAGCAGTTCCTTGCGGGATCAGAGAGTTTTATTTGGGTGGAGTTGGAATCCCTTAGAATTAGAAATCCTTTTTATCCTTACATACTCTCAATAAATAGTTGTTTTTTTTTATAACAAGAGTCTCTTTAGCATCCTAGCACCTGGCCCCGAAAGGAAGTTCACTTATGAGCTTCACTTCACTGATATAAACTGAAGATACTCTGTTAGCACAACAAGCAGAGTATCAAAAATCATTTTATAATCAATAATCAATTCATTTACCATTTATTTTTATAAACCACTACTTGAATGAAGTAACCTATAATGAGAAGAGGGTGGAAGAATAGGTTGTAAAACAAAACCCAACAATTCACTTCATAAAAGAAAGATGCTTGAAAGATAAAGATTTACACAGTTAAAATAAAGGGATAGAAATCATTTTACCTCAGCTGAATGGAAGGGTAGCAAGGTATAGTGGATATTATATTTATCTGGGAATCAGGAATGTCCTAGATTTAAATCCTGCTCCAGGCATTAACTAACTATGTGACCTTCTTGGATATGCCCCCTTCTCTCCTCTGGCATTGTCAACACTCTAGTGAAAATCCTCAGCACCTCACACTTGGATTATTGCAATTGCCTTTGGTGCCTTCCCCTCTCTCAAGTCTCTCCCACTTCAATTCATTCTACATTTAGCCACTAACGTGATTTTCCTAAAATCAGGACCCATCAATGTCATCCCTCTACTCAATAAGGACCTGGGAAGTTACATGGAATATTATTCATGAGTGGAGTAGGGGTGAGAAGGGGCCCATAGACAGCCATCTTTAAATATTTAAAGGGCTGACCTACGAATGAAGAATTAGTCTTGTTTTACTTGGAAAAGCAGGAGAAATGGGTGCAAGTTACAGAGAGGCAGATTTCAGGTTCATTTCAGGTTATTCTAACAGTTATTTCCCAAAGTGGAATGGGATGTCTTGCGAGCTAGTGAACACTACATCCTGGGAAGTCCTCAAGTAGAGATTACATTTCACAGTTTTGATAGAGACTGGATTAAGTGACCTCTAACATCCCTTTCCAGTGGGAAGATTCTATCATATTGCACAATGTCTTAAAATCAGGATTAGAAATTTCTGCTTTTAAAGAATTCCAACTATGTTAAGTAATTTTTAAAGACTGGAAGTTATGGAGCTATCTGCATTCAGTGGGCATTGTGATTACATAGTCTACCTTTTCGAAGATTCAGGAAGTAGAGCTTTTGCTCACTTGTAGCCAACTCCACATGCAGTCACCCTCAGGAAAGTCAGGATGACCTTCAAGAACTCCTCAAGTCTTTTTTGTCTAGTTAACTGCCCAACTGAAATACCTTCAGAAGGTTCAAGCTGTATGCTTTGACATTGCTTCTTCCAGAGAGTTTCTAAATGTCACTTCACCTGGATGCTGCAGCTTTTTAATGATGGGTGAGGGAGAATTCATTTGCACTTTGCCATTCTCTGGAATGTGTTTGTATGTGAGGACCATTTCTTGTTATTGGAGACATTAATTTCCTGCTAGCTCAGGAAAGGATGGCTCCATTTAAGAGGGGAGAGAGATTTATGTATTGAATAACCATTAGAAAAATATATGTTAGAAGAGAAATAATTGAACTTTTCAATCCTTATTTTGGTCTTGCTCAATTTGTTTTATATTTTCTTAAGTCTATTTTTGAAATATGGAATTCTTTCCATCAAACAAGAAGAGTAGATTTAATTTGGGTGACAAAACTAAATGGGAAAAAGGTTATCATGGGAAAATAGAACCATCATTCCTCTGCTAGGGGAAAATGAAGCAGATGTTAAGCTATATTTTCTCCACCTGTTTATAAAAGAAGTACCTAAAGAAGCTATTTTAACTCTTTCAAGTTATTCTTTAGTATAATGAAATATATTACTGATTGGCATCCAATTCTTTTTTTAAAGAAGGGAATACATGTAGTAAGAGGAATATTGTGCCAATGGCTCTGGTAGGTCCCTTGATTCCTATGGCAGGGGTCAGAAGGCATATTAAAGGTGATTGGTAGCTAA
>NW_025381301.1:0-7142 GCF_016433145.1 Gracilinanus agilis | reverse complement strand
CTTCCGCAGAGGCCCAGGGCGGATGGCAGAGGAAGCCGGAGGGGGTTCTGGGGAAGGCAGGGGGCAGGGCCGGCCCACCACAATGCGGGGCTCTCCTGCTCCGCTGGGCAGCTGACTCTGTTTCCTCGTCTGTAAAATGGGGATCACAAAATCCCCCCAGAGGAGACCATAACGAGCCGGAGCCCCTCCCTGGGCCGCTGCTTGGCTGGGTGACCCCGGAGAGCCCCCCCACACACACACCCCAGAGTGGGGGAGGAGTCACCCAATAAGGAGCCGGGCCCACCCCGGGCCTCCTGAGACTGGTCTGATGTGGAATGTGCTCAGGGGGCAGTACTTGGGGGGGCCTCAGCGGGGGACGCGCCTGCGGGGGGGGGGCACGTCTGTCCTCTCCGCCGTCTGTCAGGCGTCCTGCTGGCCCCGTCTCTGTTGGTCTCTTCAGCTCGGGATGGGGGGGCTCTGCGCCGCCCCTCCTCCTTTCTGAAGCTTCCCCCTGAGGCCAGGCCCCCAAGGACGCCCACAGCGCTCTGGCTGTCTCCCTGTCCCTGCCCCAGACGGGCTCTCTTGGGGGCCTCCATGGCGGTGGGGATGGGGTTCAGATGCTCAGCGAGGAGGCCCCCGGCAGGGTCCGGCTGGGGGCAGGCGCGCCGGGTTGGCTTCGGCCCTGGGGGCGCCGCAGGGTCAGCTCCGGAGCCCTCCCGGCATGGACAGGGGAGGGGGGGGGCGCGGCCTCGGGGGCGTTTGGGGCCTTTGGGGCTGGGGTTTCCCTCCGGAATCCTTCCTGGGGACCAGGGGAGGCTTCCAGAGTCCGGCCGAGGCTCCTCACCATGGGGGGCCCCCCGGCGGCCAGCCCCCTCCTCCCCAGGAGCCCCTCGAGGGCGGGCGGGCCGATGGGGGCTTCTTCCTGCTGCCGCGTCTGCCACAGAGTATCTCCTGGTCTCCATTCTATGGTGGCGGCAGGTAGAGGCTCCCCGGTGGATGAGGCTGGATTTGGACATCCTCCATAAGCAGAGCCTCCAGAGAGGACCGACCCAGAGGGAGGGCTGGGCCGCCCGACGGAAGTGACTCACCCAGGGTCACCCCGCCAGGAGGTGTCAGAAGCCAGCCTGGAAGCGGCCCAGGCCCCGCCCCGGCCCCGCCCCCTGGCCTCATTGGCTCCTCTAGCTCCTGATAGCCAATAGGCGGGCCGAGCCTGGGGGCCGGGACCTGAGTGGCTCCAGCCCTCTCTGGGCCCGCCCGAGCCCCTTCTTGTCCTGCTTCAGGCCGGAGAACAGCTGCGTGTCCCTGGCCGCAGCGGGGCCTTGCCAGCCCCCTAGAAGAGGAAATGCCAACAACAGGTGGGCCCTTTCTCAGGGCCGCCGCCCGGCGGGCCCTCCGGGCCATGACGTCAGTCGGAGGGAATTTCGGGGTCAGGCGGCCGCCCGTTTGGCTACACGGAGAAGGCAAGGACCCTCGCTGGGGTCTCGGCCGTCTCCTGAGGCCCAGGCCGGAGCGGGCAGCCTCCCGTCCCCCCATTTCCAGCCTCCTCAGCCCGCAGGAGCTGGCGCGGTCTGGGCCCCCCTCAGAGCTCTGGCACAGGCAGGCCTTGGAGAGAGGCTCCCCGAGGCTTCCCTGCCTTCTCCCCAGAACCCCTGGGCAGCCCCCCTGGGCCAAGCCTGGACAGCTTCGGCCCCTCGGCCTATGCGGTTTGGCAGCTTTGTTCCTCCACCAGCATTTCCGAATTATGTTTTCTTTTGTGTTTCCGGAATGCCTTGGTTTCCCCTCTGTCGCCCCTCCTCAAGGAGCCCCTCCCAACCCTTGTCACCAACAGCCAGCCAGCCCGTGGGGGGATTCCCTGCCCCCGCCCCCCCTAGCCCCACCCGAAGTCCCTGGGGAGGGGGCTCACGGTAGCCTGTTTGTTCTCATCTCCTTTCTGGGCGTCACTTGGGAGACGGAAGCAGCCAGCGAGGCCTCCTGGGCCAGCCCCGCCACGGGGGCCCCCTTCTGGGCTGCCTCTAAGGTGGCCTCCCTCGACTTCTGGAATCTGAGGGGAAACCGAGAGCCGGATTTCATGGAAGGCCCATTGGGAGAGCTGCACGTTCTGAGACACAGGCCTGAAGCCCCAGAGGCACGCAGGCCCGAAAAAGAGCCGAGACTCGAACCCACGGCCTGCCGGTGCGGGCAGCCGAGCCCTGCAAGCCCCAGCATCGGGCAGCCACCTTGTCTAGGGCCCGACGTGCCTCGGCACTGACCTCCCTTTGGCCCAGGGAGGATGGAGGCCCGGGGTGGCCTGGGTTATTGGAGGCAGCGGCCGGCTGGAGGTGGAGATGCTGGAAGTGATGGGCGCCTGGCCGGCTTCTGGCTGGCTCTCTCCTTGCCCAGCGCTCTGAGGAGGCCCGAAGTTGGTCCGAGATGGGGCTTCTGTGGACTCGGCTCTTCCCAGAGCTTCTCCTCGAAGACAGAATGGCCTTCCTGGGATTCTGGCCTCACGGATCGGGCCTGCCTCCCCCAGAGGGACAGCACCGAGCGGGAAGAGCCGGGGGGCTCCCTTCGCTGACAGTGCCCACACTGAGAGAAGCAGATCGGCTCAGAGGACTCTATTCTAGGGTGGCCCCCCTTCCAGCCAGGCTCGGCATCGGGGTCCCTCCAGATGGGGTCGGGCTGCCCCTTGACCAAATGCCATCCTCAGAGATGCTCCGTCGGTGGGATGTCAATAGACTGTGATCCCCGACTCTGCGGAAGCTCTGTGGGAGAAGGGGCCCATCCACCCCGGGGCGGGCACCTGGCTCAGCATGGATGGGGGCACCTTGCGCCAGTCTGACGTAAAACTTCTAACCCCTGCCCTGAGACCCCTGCGCACCCCCCTCCCCCTCACAGAAATGGGGCCTTCCAGACATGCAATTGAGCCTCATATCCAGATTTCTTTGGAGTCGGTCTGGGGAGCCGGGCCTCACTACCCCCTTTATCTGCCCACTTGGTTTCCTGGAGATCGGGAGCCCCATGGGGGCAGCGACGAGTTTTTTCTGGCTTTGCTGTCCTTTCGGTCTTGCGTGAAGTAGGTGCCTAATAAATGCTTGGCCGCTTGACTTGCTATAACTGATTTATGCTGAGAGGCAGCGGGCCGTCTAAACTGGAAGGCAGCCTGGGATTCGAGACATGCTGGTTGTGTGACCCTGGGCAAGTCCCCCCCTATGGAGGGACTGTGCCTGTTGGGAGTCCTTCACAGATGAAATCACAGGCCCAGACCCAAACCCTGATAAGCCCAAGATCCCAGCATGCCTTTCTTTCATCATTTTGGGTTTGACCATTGGCCTCTGGTCATTTGCATCCAAGAGGACCATTTGGTGGAATCTCAGAGCCCATCTGCCCTGAGAGTGAACAGAATCAGGGAGTCTCTGAGGGCATCTGGAAAGAGCAGAAGCCGGGGTTCCAGAGGTGTCAGGTCAGTCTGGTTGTGATCCTTACTCCTCTGATGGGGTCCAAATTCAGATCCCACCCTGTCAGACCTGGACCTTCTCCTTCCTGTCTTTGACTTAAAGCCAATGATAGGCTGGACGAGCGAAGAGAAGTAGCTGGTGGTTGGGGGTCCCCAAGCCCACGCCTTCCCTGGCTCCCCTCTCCAGGCCAGATGGTCAGAGGACTCTCCCCCAATAGCTGCAAAGTGCCTTCCTGTTCTCAGTGGAACATGGCGGTGCTAGACATATAATAGACTTCCTGGAATGAAGGACGGCGATGGAACATGGCGGATGGGACAAAGGGAGTTTGCATGAAAGACAAAAAGTAGTGGCTTGGTGCTAGACATAGTCGACTTCCTAGATTGAAGATGGCACTCGGTCTATTCTCAAGGCAGCCCGCTTGGGCAGTGGAGAGAATGTTAGATAGCCAGTCAGGAAGACCCGAGTTCAGATCCCGCTCAGTCACTAGCTTGCTGTATACTACCCGACTGCCTTGGCTTTCCATCTGTTAAAATAGGGACAATCACAGCCCTGCGTCTCTGGGTGGTTGGGGGCATCAGATGAGCTAATAATGGTGGAAACCCTGGAGGCTAGAATAGTGCTGGTCACTACCACCTTTGAGATAATACTGTGACCAAGGAAAAGGTGAAAAGAAAGGGCCATGTGGCTGTACTGGAGGCTGGGCCTGCAGGCTGAAGAGACCCAAATTCTAATTCTAATTCGGACTCTGCGAGCCTCAGTTTTCTCATCTGTAAAATGGAGGGTCATGCCCAGAGTTCTTCTGTCCCCACAGTCGTTTGTGTGCCAATGTAAGATATGCTGTGTGGAGGAGATCTGGTGTGCTCACTCTTGAGGGCAGAGAAAGAAGGGAACTTGTTCCATTTCTATTCCCAATGAGGATCTTGGCAGCCCCCTGTCCTCTGGCATGCTTTTCTGCTTACGGGGACTCCATTGTAGCCGTGGCCTTTGACACATATCCTGTTCCCAGTTGGGGGGAAAAACGTGTCCCCTGGTCTCCTATCCGAAGGCCTGGGCGGCCCTTGGAATGGGGAAGGCTATTCTTCTGGAGAACAATGGCGAGTTGGAGAGAGGCCTGGAAGCAAGGGAGGGCCTGGCCTCCTTCTCTCAGGCTGCCTAGCTCGTCCCCTCTGGAAACCTGGGAAAATGAGGGGCTCCAGAGCTCTGTTCTTCCAGCTCTCCAGTGCTGGGATCCCCCCAGAGAGAGGGTAAGCTTCTGGAGGGCTTCTTTGTGGCGCTGCTGACCCCGGGCACTTAGTACAGGGCCGAGACTAGCCACTGCCCCTGGGAAAGGGAGGGCAGGGAGGCCATTGGGGGAATTCCTGGTCTTCCTGCTTATCACTAATTAATGCCCTTTGTGGAGGGGGCTGATGAGGCACCTCCAGCTTGTGTTCCAGGCAGTTGACAGCCATGCATTCATCAGGTTGTGTCCCAGAGATACGGGGCCCCTGGCAGGCCTCTTCCCCCAGCCTGAGAACAAAGTTCTTCTCTAACAAGTGCTTATTTGATAAAGTGCCAAGAAAAAGAGGGAGGGCCTTCTCCGTAGTTGGGAAGGTCCTTAAACTCCACTGGCAGGTTCTCTTCTGGAAGGAACGCCTACAGTCTAGGGGAAGTCCTGACCGCCAGAATTTCCAGGTGCCGTAGAAAGAGCCGGGGCTGGATCTGGGCTTCCCGTGAAGTCAGTGAGAGGCCTTGGGGAGCCACTGCCTTCTGTCTATAAAATATGGGTTGTGATACCAGCCTTCCCCTGGTCGTCCGAGGGCTTCGTGGAGTAAATAGCCAGTGGGGATGATGGGGATGATGGGGATGATGGCGATGGGTGATGTAATGCTGATGACAGTAATGATGGTCATGGTGCTGCTGGTGGTGATGGTGCTGCTGCTGCTGGTGATAGTGATGATGATATTGATGGTACTGATGTTGATAATAGGGATGATGGGGATGGGTGATGCTAATGCTGATGATGGTAATGGCAGTCATGGTGCTGCTGGTGGTGATGATATTGATGATAATGGTGGTGGTGGTGATGATGATGATGATAACAATATTGATGCTGCTGCTGGTGGTGATGATAATATTAATGGTGATGATGATGATGCTGATGGTAGCTGGCATTTATTAAGTACTTTTCCCATGTTGGTCTTTACACCAAGCCTCTGAGGCAGGGGCTATTGACAGCTACATTTTGAGGCAGGCAGAGGATTTACTTAGGATCTCCCAGGAGCAGGAATCAAACTTGAGTCTTCCTGACTCCCAGGATCCTTTGCTCACTCCATAGAGCTGCCCAGGGGCCAGAGGCACGACTGGGCTTAATTCTTTCCCTTCTCCTAAGAACAGGCTTTCGGCCTGAAGGGCCTTAGAGGTTGTTTAGCCCAAGTCTGGTAGAGAAGGAAACTGTGGTCATAACTTGCTGTACAGGCCTGCCAGGAGGGCGCTGCCCACCATTTTGGGGGGGATACGTAGGGTTCTCACTCACTTTATAAGGCTTTTGGGATGACGGCTTTCCATTTCTAGGCTCTTTGGCTTAACCCAGGCCCACTGGAACTCATCCAGGACAGCTTTGAGCATTTATGAAACACCTGGGGGGCACCCGGCTGTGTCAGCATAAGGAGGTGGGGGGCATAGAGAAAACTGAGCTGCCCCCCTCAAGGGTCTTCCACAGTCACTAGAGAAAACAGGAAGGACCAGAGCAGGGAGCAATGAGGGTGAAGCCCGGCTCCGTGTTGTGGGGTCAGGAGTTCCGGCTCCAATATCAGCTCGACTCCGTGCAGCCTTGACCCCAGCGAGTTATCGGGTTACATCTTTGTAAGACGAGGCGCCTGGGCTGGGCGTCCCTTGCACCCGTGCCCCATGCTTCTCCTAGGCAGCGGATCTACTGTGTGTTTTAAAAAGGGCTTTGGGGGTAAACCGGGTTCAAATCCCAGCCGGGCAATTCCAAACTGCATGACTTGGCAAATCACACCCTAGTTTCTTAAGCCTCAACTTTCTCCTGGGAAATGGGGACAGTCCCACTCGCTGGCCTTATGTCTTAGGTCACTGAGGGGAGAGCCCTCTGGACACAGGAAAAGGGACAGAAATGTTGACATTTGACTGTTCATACTACAGGAATACGGGAGACGCGTCCATTTTGTTCACATAAGGGCTCTTGCTTCCTTCTGCACACTCGGGGCTCCCCTCTGGGCAGAACCCCAGAATCAGGCCTGGGAGAGGACCCCGTGTCCTCGGAGACGCCGCCCGTCTCCCTCCGTCCTTCAGCCCTGGCTGATGCGGGTTTCTGCTTTGGGAGCCCCATCCAGGGCCGGGCTGTGGGAAGGGAAGTGGCCCCGCCATTCTCTGTGACGGATAGCCTTGGCCCACTGGCCGCAGCCGGCTGGACGGTCCACCTTCCCCGGGCCGGGAAAGAAGACGAGCAGGCCGAAGCCGCCTCCTTCACTCTTGGTCGGAGTCCAGCCAATAAGGCCTTTCTCCGGCTCACACCCTGCCAGACCCACCAGATGTTTTTTCTCCCAAAGGTGTCGGCCTCCCCCCCGGGAACGAAGTCCTCCTCTCTCTCCTGCCTGCCCACCCGTCGTCCAGCGGTTGTCCTTAGTACTGCGCCGGATCTGGAACGTCAGCGTTTGGTGGATGGTTTCGGAGGCCCCCAACTCGCTCCTTTGGAAAGTGCTGAGGAAGGAGCATCCTTTAGAGCAGGAC
>NW_025381300.1:0-8155 GCF_016433145.1 Gracilinanus agilis | reverse complement strand
CCTTGTTTACATGATTCATGTTCTTTCCATCCTCTTCTCCACCCCCTCCCATAGCCAACATACAATTCCACTGAGTTTTACATGTGTCATTGGTCAAGACCTATCACCATATTAATGATATTGCACTACGGTGATCATTTAGAGTCTACATCCACAGTCATATCCCCATCGACCTGTCTGATCAAGTAGTCATTTTTCTTCTGTGTTTCTAATTCACAGTTATTTCTCTGGATATGGAGAGCCTCTGCTGCTAGTAGAGAAGTCTATTGCATTTGATTGTGCAACAGCTTATCAGTCTCTGTGTATAATGTTCTCCTGGTTCTGCTCCTTTCCCTCTGTATCCATTCCTGGAGGTCTTTCCAGTTCACATGGAATTCCTCCAGTTCATTATTCCTTTTAGCCCAATAGTATTCAATCACCAGCAGACATCACAATTTGTTTAGCCATTCCCCAATAAAAGGGCAACCCCTGATTTTCCAAATTTTTGGAACCACAAAGAGTGTGGTTATATTTTTGTACAAGTCTTTTTCCTTATTATCTTTTTGGGTATAAACCAAGCAGTGGTATAACTGATTCAAAGGGTAGGCAGTCTTTTTTAAAGCCCTCTGGGCATAGTTCCTAATTACCTTCCAGAATGGTTAGATCAATTCCCAACTCCATCAGCAATGTATTAATGTCCCTATTTTGCCACAAGCCCTCCAAAATTTTTTACTTTCCCTTACTGTCATGTTAGCCATTCTACTTGGTGTGTGGTGGTACCTCAGTGTTGTTTTGATTTGCATTTCTCTAATTATAAGAGATTTAGAACACTTTTTCATGTGCTCGTTGATAGTTTTGATTTCTTTATCTGAAGATTGCCTATTCATGTCCCTTGCCCATTTATCAATTGGGGAATGGCTTGATTTTTTTATACAATTGATTTAGCTCCTTATAAATTTGAGTAATTAGACTTTTGTCAGTGGTTTTTGTTTTAAAGTTTTTTTTCAGTTTGTTGCTTCCCTTCTGATTTTGGTTGCATTGGATTTGTTTGTACAAATTTTTTTTTAATTTAAGGTAATCAAAATTATTTATTTTACATTTTGTAATTTTGTCTAACTCTTGCTTGGTCTTGAAATCTTTCTTTCCCACAAATTGGACAGATATACTATTCTATGTTCACATAATTTACTTATGGTTTCCTTCATTATATTCAAGTCATTAACCCATTCTGAGTTTATCTTGGTGTATGGTGTGAGATGATGACCTAAACCTAATCTGTCCCACACTGTTTTCCAAATTTCCCCACAATTTTTGTCAAATAGTGGATTTTTGTCCCCAAAGCTAGGATCTTTGGGTTTATCATACACTGTCTTGCTGAGGTCATTAACCCCAAATCTATTCCACTGATCCTCCCTTCTGTCTGTTACCTAGTACTATATTGTTTTGATGGCCACTGCTTTATAGTACAGTTTAAGATCTGGTACTGCTAGACCCCCCCATCCTTCACATTTTTTTCATTATTTCCCTTGATATTCTTGTTCTTTTGTTCTCTGAAAGGAATTTTGTTATAATTTTTTCTAATTCCATAAAAAAGTTTCTTGGTAGTTTGATAGGTATGGTACTGAATAAGTAAATTAATTTGGGCAGGATTGTCATTTTTATTATGTTAGCTTGTTCTACACATGAACAATTAATGTTTTTCCAATTGTTTACATCTAGTTTTAATTGTGTGGAAAGTGTTTTGAAGTTGTGTTCATATAATTCCTTTTTTTGGTCTTGGCAGATAGATTCCTAAGTATTTTATATTGTCTAGGATGATTTTAAATGGAATTTCTCTTTCTAACTCTTGCTGCCAGGATGTGTTGGAAATATAGAGAAATGCTGATGATTTATGTAGGTTTATTTTGTCCTGCAACTTCGCTAAAGTTGTTGAATATTTCCTTTAGTTTCTTAGTTGATTCTCTAGGATTCTTTAAGTAGACCATCATATTATCTGCAAAGAGTGACAGCTTTTTAAAAAATTTGTTAATTTTTTCCAGATTACATGCCAATGCAATTTTTAATGAATTTGTTGAATTTTGAAATTCATGTTCTCTCCCTCTCATCCCTCCCCCCTTCTCCTCAAGATGGCACCATATTGTTTGGACATATATATTATTATACAATACATATTTCCACATTTGCCATGTTGTTAAAGAAGACACAAACACTTAACCTCTAGAAAAATCTATGAAACAAATTAAGTTTTAAAAAATGGCATGATTCAATTGGCATTCAGATTGTTTCCTTTTCTTCCGTAGCAGTGGGTAACCTTTTACTCATGAGTCCCTTAGAGTTGTCTTGAGTCCTTGCATTGATGAAAATAGTTAAATCATTCACAGTTGATCATCATACATTATCACTGTTATCATGTACAATAGTCTCTTGGTTCTGTTCACTTTGCATAATTTAATTTGTGTTTCCACAATTATCCTTTATTTATAAATCATGTATTCATTTTGAGTTTATCTTGATATATGGCATGAAGTGATGGTCTGTTCCTTGTTTCTGCCATATTGTTTTCTAGTTCTCCCAGTAGATTCTGGGGAATAGTGAGTTCTCTTCCCAAAATCTTGGATCTTTAGATTTGTCAAATATCAAATTACTAGGGTAATTCACTACTATGCGTTGAGTACCTAATCTATTATATTGATACACTATATTTCCTAGCTTATACCGAATTCTTTTGATGTTTTCTAGTTTATAATACAGTTTGAGATCCATGACAGCTAAATCACCTTCCTTTATATTTCATTAATTCCTTTGATATCTTTGGCTTTTTGTTCTTCCAGATTAATTTTATTTTATTTTTAGCTCTATGAAATAATTTTGGGTAGTTGGATTCATATGGCACTGAACAGGTGAACTAATTTACGTAGAATTGTAATTTTTATTATATTATCTTGATCTACCCATGAGCAAGTTATGTTTTTTTTTCAAATGTTTAGAAAGACTCTAATCATGTGGAAAATATTTTTGAGTTGTGATCATATTGTTCCTAAGTTCATCTTAGCATGTAAATTCCCATGTATTTTATATTTTCTTCAGTTATTTTAGATGGCATCTCTCTTTCAAACTCTTACTCTTAAACTTCATTGGTGGTACAGAGAAATGCAGAGGACATACAACTTTCCTAAATTTCTTTATTGCTCAATTAGTTTTCTGTTTATTCTTTAGGATTTTTTATGTATGATATCACAGCATCTGAAAAGATTGATAATTTTATTTCCTTGTTGCCTAGTCTAATTCCTTTAGTTCCTTCTTCTCTTATTGCTAAAAGTACGATATTGAGTAGTATTGGTGATAAAGGGCATCCTTTTCCCCCTTTAGATCTCTAAGGAAAGCTTTTAGTTTATTTCCATTATAAATACTGCTTGCTGATGATTTTTGATAGACATTATTTACCATTTTGAGGAACAGTCCAATTATTCCATTGTTCTCAATTTATTTTCATAAGAATAGGTAATGGATTTTGTCAAAAGATTTTCTGTAGGTCAGCTGGGTAGCTCAGTGGATTGAGAGCCAGGCCTAGAGACAGGAGGTCCTAGGTTCAAATCCCACCTCAGACACTTCCCAGCTGTGTGACCCTGGGCAAGTCACTTGACCCCCATTGCCTACCCTTACCATTCTTCCACCTAGAAGTCAATACACAGAAGTGAAGGGTTTAAAATTAAAAAAAAATTAAAAAAAAGATTTTCTTCCTATATTGAGATAATCATATGGTTTCTGTTGGCTTTGTTATAGATATTGCCAATTAAGCTGATGGTTTTCCAAATATTGAAGTATCCTTGTATTCCTATTTTAAAAGCTCCTTGGTCATAGTATATGATCCTTGTGATATATTGTTGTAATATCCTTGCTAGTGTTTTATTTAAATTTTTTGCATCAATATTAAATAACAATATTGGTCTATAGTTTTTTCTCTGTTTTTGCTCTACCTGGTTGAGATATCAGCATCATATTTATGACTGTAAAAAGGAAAAATTAGGGTTTGGTTGGACTAAATATTTGAAGGAGTGGTCACTAAGAATTGAATAAACATAAATTCTAATATGATTTTAGTAATATATTTATAAAAAATAAGAGAGAATGGAAATAGAGGGATGAGAAGAGGGTAGAGTAAGAGATCTAGCTTAACTCACTAAGTAATTTGCTACAACCCCTGGCTCAACCCAGGCAGGGCTGATTAGTCCTCAGACAGGGAAGGCTCAGCTGAGGGCCAAGGGCCAAATGAAGCAAAAGCTTTAGTCACCAAGCCTTTCTTGAAAGGAGAGATCCTTCAGAGAAATTCAGGAAGAGTCAGTCTTTACACTCACCACATGTAGTTCTAAGGGAGATATTTAAGAACAGTCTCAGCAAGGTCTCAGGTCCAGTAATCAGCATCTCCCACTCCAGCTCCAGCTGCAGAAACGAACAAGAACTAAGAACTGACTCACAGGAAGGTGTCATTCCCTTTTAAAGGCTCTTCTTTTGCATGGCTTCCTGTGCCTTCCTCTAGGCACAGGAAGCCATGCAAAAGAAGAGCCTTTTTTGTCCAATCACAAAAAACGGTTTGCTTAGGACTGCCCAGGGGGAAGTCAGTCAATTCTGAATCGTCACCCACTCTTGCACATGTGAGTTACAGACCTCCCCACTTGAGAGTTAAGTGGTGGTGTTATTGGTGATTAAATTTCAAAATTGGCAGGGTAGGTTTAATCTCATTATCACATGATATAAGAAAGATATTGGTAGAGATCCTTTCTCAACTGTTGTTCTAAATACTTTATATAGTACTGCAATTAATTGTTCTTTAAATATTTGATAGAATTCACTTGTAAAAACAACTAGCCCTAGGATGTTTTTCTTAGGGAACTCATAGATGGCTCATTCAATTACTTTTTCTTTTATTTATTGGGCTTTTTAGTTGCATCCCCAATCACTTGTCTGCTTATTATTTTATTGATGTAACCATTTAAAGATAAAAATTTCCCCATAAATATAACTATGGCAGCATCCCAAAATATTTGATCTATTTTCTCCTTATTGTCATTTTTAAAGGAATTCTTCTCTGCTTCTATGATTTGTTCTTTGACTCATTCTTTAGGTTAAGGTTATTTAATTTAAAATTGAGTTTTAGTTCTTTTCCTCCTCAGGTTCACACTCCCTATGGTCAGCCACCCACTATAAAAACATTAGTTATTTGACTTCAAGGGAGAACAGAGTCCTGGGGCACTTGCAGAGGAAAAAATATTAAAATCAGAATTTCTGGGCTTATCAGTGTCCAGGCTTGGAACATACCTAGTATCCAGCCTTTCCTGGAGATCTTCTTCAGTAATCATGACCTAACCCCTACTCATTAATGAGCTTAAATATGCTGTTACCTGCAGAGATTCATGCCATCCACTAAAAAATATGTAATTAATAGTCCATTGTTGATTTTTTTCTAGGGGGGGAATAGGTGGATCTGATTTCCCTCCCTTTTTTAAACACGGGAAAAAATTTTTCTTTGTATTTCTTTAAAACAGTAGATGCATAATAAATGGATAGGCATGGGAAAGTAGATCCAAGAAATTTAATTTGTTTACATTCTGATATTTTTCAAAAATGCCTGCAAACATTTTTTTAGGGAAAAGAATGAAGCAAGAGTTAAAGAAAACATGTCATTTGGAATATATTTTACCAGACTTTAACTTTGATAACCATGATCTCAATGTCATTGTCATCCTCAAACCTTTGATGCCTAGTTCATCTTTTATGAAATTCTGGAGATAGTTTTGGAGGGCAATGTGAAAACTTCCCCTTTTCACCCAACCAGACTTTTCTTCTATTTCTGCTCTTCTGGAAATTGGAATGAGTTCTGAGGGTTGCAAGCCAGAGATGAGCTTAGCCAATTCATTAACCCAGGCATTTTATAACCTTTGAAAACCATCTATCCTCTACCACCTGCATCCATCATTCCCAGGGAATCTGTTTTAAGATTAGAGTTTCTCTGGTTCCATTTGGAACCTCTGCTGGTCTGGAAGCTCATTTCCCAGATGGAAAAATACCACTCTCTTATTCCATCTGGACAAGACTGGTCCTAGTTTTGGTTCTTGTTCTCTGGATGGTGGCAAATTTTCACCCTCAAAAATCCTTTATTTCCCTCACAATTTTTTGAGGGATTTTTATTACACCATCTGGCAGTAGACTATGAGGAGGAACAGAATCAGAGGAAAAGTTTAAAAGCAAGTTAATAGTCCTGACCCTGAGCTTTCCATTCATGAAGTTGTCTACATTCTGTTATTGTAAAAATGTAGAAATTTTAGGGAAATGGTTGAAACAAAAGGAAAAGAAAATATATTTTCACTTAGAATATATTTTTTCAGACTTTGCCCAGGCTATTGAAATCATTGTTTTTCTCCAGTCTTGATCTCCATTTCACCTTTTAAGGCAATCTGGAGTCCCTGGTGAGATGGCCCGAGAGGCCAATGAGAAGACTTCCCTTTTTCACCAAACCAGGCCTTTCTTCTCAAGTGGAGTGTTTTCTACTGGTTGTATGACAGTGATGAGCTCAGCTAGTTTATTGGCCTGGGGATTACACACAGACTCCTAAACCTTGCCTGTATCCCCCCATCACTGCTAAGGGAGTCTATTTAATCTCTGAGTGTAGTATTTTCCAGTTGGGACCCTGCTGCAGAAAATGAAAAACTCTTAGTCCACCCTTCCTGGGCTTGTCCAGTTTTGGTTCTTGTGTTTGGAATGGTGATGAACAAGCCCTAGGCAAGCTTTTATATTTTATTTCTTTTTTCCCTACCTCCTGTAGCAGGACAGCGAGTGTAAAGGCAGAGAATTAAGGAGGCTGTTTCCTGACCCTCAGATTTCTGTCCTTGGAATTGGGCTGAGAATCATCAGGGACAGAAGGGTGGTCTGGAGCCCTAGAAAAGACCCCTTTAGATGAGTAAGGAATGTGAGATCTTGACCTTCTACCTGATGATCTCTAGGATAGCCTCTGTCCTCACTATAGCCACTTCTCCAAGTCTAGACCATTTGGTTTAAAGGGGTTGGAGGTTGTGGGGGGAGGTCCCTGCTAAATCAGTCTGTTTCTGAATTTTGTTCTTCTCTTGATTTCTTTCTGCCAGTAATTCTTGTAAGACTTTGTTGTTATCCTGAGTGCAGAGGCGTGGGGTGGAGTGGGGCTGTAGCCTGGGGTGGAGTAGGGCTGTAGGCTGGGGAAGAATGTGAACCTTTCCTCCCAACATGAGCACATGCAGAATAGACCAGGTACACAGCACAACTGTGACCAGCGTCTAGAATAGTTTGTGAACACACACAGGAGGAGAAATGAAGGGGGAGCAAAGTGTTAGGTGTGGGCATCATTCTGAATGTGTTCCAGGAATTTGGGAGAAAGAGAAGGGGAAGTCTGTATATGCAGAATGTCCAAGGAATTGTTGGGGTAGATTTAGTGAGGAGGAAGGAAGTCAGAGTTCACATCTCCAAGACTTCTTCCCCTGCTTTCCCCTTTCTGTGGCCATAATCACAGGGACAGCTCCTAGGCACTGAGGTGCCATGTTCTGTAAGGTCTGAGACCACAAGCATGTACTGGGCACTCCCCCCCTCACTTCCCCCTCCCTCTAATTGCCTCTCCCTTCCCTTCTCTGTAGGGTAAGATAGAATTCAATGCCCCAATCCCTGTCTGAGCCAGTTACAATGAGAATAAAGTTCACGTACTGCCTGCCGTCACCATCCTCATCCTCCCTCTCTATAATGATTTTTCATGCCTCTTTATGTTATAAAAATTACTCCATTCTATCGCTCCCTTCCCTTTTCTCTCAGTGCAACCCTCTCTTTCCCCCCTTGATTTTTTAACATATTATATCATATGCAGACATATACATACATATCATTTCATATCATCACATTTACATCCACATCATTTCATCATGTATTCATTGTGTTAGGTCACTCATCCTATCTTATTCTCTCTCTAATTTCTCTCATGTAAATAAACTTCCATGAAAGTCCATTTTGCCTTGAGATTATTCTTAATTGAGGATTGATAATTGTTCAGTCCTCTGGTGACCAATCTTTAATATATTTGACCCTTTTCTCCCCCTTACAATTTAATATTCAGAATTAAGTAATGGTATGCTACATACTATACAAAATCAATGGAAGATGT
>NW_025381299.1:0-1315 GCF_016433145.1 Gracilinanus agilis | reverse complement strand
AGACAAAGTACTAGTCAATCTAATAAAAAAAAAGGAAAGAAGAAAACTAAATTGACGGTATCAAAGATGAAAAGGGAAACCTCACCTCTAATGAAGAGGAAATTAAGGCAATCATTAAAAACTATTTTGCCCAATTATTTGGCAATAAATATAACAATTTAGGAGATATGGATGAATATTTACAAAAATATAAACTGCCTAGATTAACAGCAGAAGAAATAGAATACCTAAATAATCCCATATCAGAAAAAGAAATTGAACAAGCCATCAAAGAACTCCCTAAGAAAAAATCTTTATAATGAAAAACTCTGACAGGGGTCTAATTACTAAAATATACAAGGAGTTAAAGCAATTGTATAAAAAATCAAGCCATTCCCCAATTGATAAATGGGCAAGAGACATGAATAGGCAATTTTCAGGTAAAGAAATCAAAAGTATCAATAAGTACATGAGAAAGTGTTCCAAATCTCTAATAATTAGAGAAATGCAAATCAAAACAACTCTGAGGTATCACCTCACACCTAGCAGAGTGGCTAAAATGAAAGAAGGGGAGAGTAATGAATGTTGGAGGGGATGTGGCAAAATCGGGACATTAATGCATTGCTGGTGGAGTTGTGAACTGATCCAGCCATTCTGGCTGGCAATTTGGAATCATGCTCAAAGGACTATAAAAGACTGCCTGCCCTTTGATCCAGCCATACCATTGCTGGGTTTGTACCCCAAAGTGATCATAGATGAACAGACTTGTACGAAAATATTTATAGCTGCGCTTTTTGTGGTGGCAAAAAACTGGAAAAGAAGGGTATGCCCTTCAATTGGGGAATGGCTGAACAAATTATGGTATATGCTTGTGATGGAATACTATTGTGCTAACAGGAATAACAAACTGGAGAAGTTCCAGGTGAACTGGAGAGACCTCCGGGAACTGATGCAGAGCGAAAGGAGCAGAGCCAGAAGAACATTGTACACCGAGACTGATATACTGTGGTAAAATCGAATGTAATGGGCTTCTGTACCAGCAACAATGCAATGACCCAGGACAGCTCTGAGGGATTTATGGTAAAGAATGCTACCCACATTCAGAGGAAGGACTGCAGGAGAGGAAACATAAGAAAAGCAACTGCTTGAACGTATGGGTCGGGATGGACATGATTGGGGATGTGGACTCGAAATTACCACACCAATGCAACCACCAAGAATTTGGAAATAGGTCTTGATCAATGACACATGACAAAACCAGTGGAAATGTGCGTCGGCCATGGGTGGGGGGAGTGCGGGAGGTGAAGGGGAAAGTAGGAGCATGAATCATGTAACC
>NW_025381298.1:0-1276 GCF_016433145.1 Gracilinanus agilis | reverse complement strand
TAGGATTAGTCTTTTCTCCAACACTCCACAAATCCATCGTTCTCCCACTGGGAAATTCTTCACCTATGAGGGACCACCCTTTCCTCTAATGACTTTATTCCAGGTATAATTACAACTAGTGACTTCTTTGAGAATAAAATCATGATATAGGGGAAGACTCACCCAGACTAAATAAAATTTTGAGACTTCAGCAAGATTTATGCATTACTTCAGTGTGCAGGTTCATCATTTTACTAAATGAAATGAAGCTTGAGGGAGTTTCCGTAACCATAAAGTTTGTGAAACTGTACACTTTGTTCTTCCCAGGATCATACCAGAGGAATAAACAAACTCTGGGTAAGAACCATTTGTGTTTTTTAAAATATAGGTATATACATAAAATGCCATATAACATCAGTAGACATAATTTAGGTTGATTTTTGAATAACATTCTACCAAAAGGAAACATATTTTAAAATGCACAGCAAAATATTATTAAAGTCCTCAGTTTCTCTCCAAACTCACAGCTCAGTTCTAGACTTGGGAAATATCTGGTTACTTTAGTTATAGAATCACTTCAATTAATAGAATTTAGAGGCTTTGTAAATCACAATCCTCATTTTATAGATGGGGAAACTAAGGTTAACTAGTTAACATGACCAGATTCATACACCAAGACAACCTAGTTTGTTCATAGGCTAGTTGCCATGTGCCCAGCTCTCTACCTCTTCTTCCTATCAAGAAAGATTACCCCCTAGTCCTGACCCATCAGACTCCCTCCCTCACCACTTAAGTAATCCCTTCAGGTTTATGTCTGATTCCTTTGGAGGAGCTGCCCTGACTTGGAGAGAGAGTGATTAAATTGTCTCTTCAATGTTCTTTATATAGCTGACTACAAACCATGTTTCATCCTCTCCAACCACTCACCAACCCACCAGGGTTTTTGCCAGGATGAAAAGGTTACCGTTTACCAACTTTACCTCTTATATATTTTATTCCTATCCCTTCTTTTCTACCTCTTTCTCATATAAAAATTACAAAATCAATATAATCTTTACCACAGAACATAGTATTAAAATCCATTGCCTATAGCTCTATTCACAAGCCTTGGGAATATCTGTACTAATGATCCTTTTCCTACCCTCCATTCCTAAGTATGTAATGCCTACTTCAGCAGAAGAGAAGTTCCTTGAGAACAGGGACTCTCAGTTTTGTATTTGCATGTCGAAACACTTATGAAGTGTTTCAGCTATCAGATGCACTAATAAGTGCTTATTGGTTGATTACAATTAAGTAC
>NW_025381297.1:0-5333 GCF_016433145.1 Gracilinanus agilis | reverse complement strand
CATTTTATTTCATTTTTGGAGACATTTAAGCTTTAGGAAGTTTTCCTGTTACCAATCCTAAACTTAAGTCTTTGCAACTTATACCCATTGTTCCTAGTTCTGTTCTTTGAGGTAATTTTCCTCCTGATAGCCTTTCAAATTCTTCAAGACAGCACTTATATCCAGTCCCAAGTCTTTCCTTACCCATCTCCTGCCTTAACTCATCTCTTCGTTAGGCTACATATCTGACTTTGATCCTTTGATCAATCCTGTGATGACACTGAATCAAGCCCCTTCATGATCTGGATATTCTAGACCTTATCAGTGTCCTTCTTTAAAGATATTGTGTTAGTGCCCAGGCTTAAACACAATACTCTAGAATGGTGGTTCTCAGACTTTTTGATCTTGGGACCCCTTTACAATTTATAAAATTTTAGAGGACCTCCGAAAGAGCTTTCGTTTATGTGGAATTTACCTGTTGATATTTATCATATTAGAAATCAAAACATCTTAGTAGTATTATGAGAGTATTTTTGACTTCTTATATGTTCTGAAAGGGTCTTGGGGACCTCTATGAGACCTTGGATCATACTTTGAGAATTGCTGCTCTAGATGAATAATGAATGACCAGAGCAAAGTATCATGGGATTATCTATCACCTTCCTATTCCTAGAAATTATGTCTTTCTTTTCTTTTAAAACCCTTATCTTCTGCCTTAGAATCAATACTATGCATTGGCTCCAAGGCAGGAGAGTGGTAAGGGCTAAGCAATGGAGGTTAAAGAACTTGCCCAGAATCACACAGCTAGGAAGCATCTGAGGCCAGATTTGAACCTAGGACCTCCTGTCTCTAGACCTAGCTCTCAATCCACTGAGCTACCTAGCTGCCTCCTATATCTTTTTGAATATAGCCCAAGAGTTGCATAAGTTTTTTTGGTCTGCCCTATTATATTACTAATGCATATTGAGCTTGTAGTCTACTAACACCATCTTACCCTCAGCTTGTACTTGTGAAATTGATTTTTTTGTACTCAAGTATAAGACTTTACATTTATCCCTTTTGAATTTCATTTTATTAGGAAGTCAATAAATATTTGCTAAGTACCCACTGTGTTCTAGGACTGTATTAAGTGCTAGGGATGCAAAAAGTCAAAAGACAGTTCCTGCCCTCAAGGAACTCTAATAGAGGAGAAAACAAGCAAACAGATATGTACAAACAAGTTATATATAGGTTAAATAGGAAATAAAGTAAAAGAGAGAAGGTACTAAAATAAGAGGGTTTGGAAAAGGCTTCCAATAGAAGATGGGCTTTTAGTACTTAAAGGAAATCAGTAGGAGATAAGGAAAAAGAGCATTCCAGACATTGAGGACAGCCTGAGAAAATGACCAGAAGTAAGAGATGAAATGTCTAATTCTTGGGACAGCAAGGAGGCCAATGTTACTGGATCATACTACGTAGTGGGGAATAATATTAGGAACCTGGAAAGGTAGAAATTATTATTAAATAATTATTATTAAATTCAGTCCAAGGATTCTTAACTTTCTTTGTGAGTAATGGATCTCTTTTGTAGTCTGGTGAAATCTATGCACCTCTTAGATTAGTTTCTAAAATAACTAAAGAAAATGCTAACTTTGTTAGTGAAAATAAAGATGTAATTTTTTTTAAACATCCAGGTTCCCGGATTCCATGAAATCTATTCTTGGACCCTGGTTAAGAGACTCTCTATTCTGTTAAGATTCTTTTGCTTCCTGATTCTGTGGTCCCTTATGTTATTTATTCCTTCCAGCCTTATGCTATCTGCAGATTTGAGGAGGATGCCTTTATCCAAGTCATTGATAAAAATGTTGACATTGAGTCTGGCCATCCAAACATTTGTTTAACACATATCTCTCTAGCTGCATTGGGAAAGAGAAGGGATATGGACTGACTGAACCTTCTTGGTAAAAAGAACATTCTCTTAATTTTTTGGATAGTCAAATAAAGATGAAATCATTGTCATTTTACAAGGTGAGGTAAATGGTAGAAGAAATAAGATAACTCACTTTTTTATGATGCTTTCACCTGATCCAAGGTTTCAGGGGAGTTTCCTGATCAATTTAATGTGATGTTAAGTCTTTGACTCCTTTGATGATTCAGAATTTGGACATGTATTTATTACTTTGTTAAGAGAACAAAAGACAACTCTCAAGTTTCTTTGATAGGACTGCCCTCTAGATGATATATGCGATTGATTGGGACCCTTAGTATAATCAAACTATTGTCAGAGAAGTTGTTCTGTGTTGGCCTATAAAAGAGAACTGGCTCCTTTTTTTCTCCCATTTTACTCATGAATGTTTCTTTTGGAGTAGGGTAGGTAGAAGAGGTGATTTCTTTCCACTCTACCCCCAAGATCATTACTGGCTGCCTTGGGACAGATGCACATGAGTACCACTGGCAGTCACCTAAGAGGGTAAGAGATGTGTTCCTAGATAATGTCACTACCAAACCTCTACCTCTAATCAGAGGAGGGGAGTGCTATGCTGGAATCTAGTCTGGAAAACTTAATGAGGAATTCTCTTTTGCTCTTTTTGGTGCCCATAGACCTTACAAGAAGAGAGAGAGATATGGTCAGGCCAAGGTCCTCAACAGAAACCTATCAGTTAGTTAGTAGTTAGCTAATCAAATTGATCAAGGAATTTCCTGATCAACCGCAATTATAATCACAATTCTGTGAAATATGATTATCTCAATTTTACAGATAATGAAACTAAGGTTCATCTAAGTCAAATGTCCTATACATAGTTACGCAGCAAGTAAATAACGCCGAGGTAAATTTACTTGTTCTCCATTTATGATATAAAATTAGAGTAAGAGGAAAGGGCAGCATCATTAAAAGAATAAGCTAATATTGAGATATACATGTATTGTCCCCTCTTATTAGAATGCCTTCATGACAAGAACTGTCTTGCTTTTTATCTTTGCATCTCCAGTGCTTGGCACACACAAGGAGGGCTTAATAAATGCAATTTTCATTCATTCATTCATACATACCTTTGAGAAACTTTTGCTATATATGAAGGGTATTGATGAACAGTTTCCTTCCTTCCTTCCTTCCTTCCTTCCTTCCTTCCTTCCTTCCTTCCTTTCTTCTTTCCTTCCTTCCTTCCTTCTTTCCTTCCTCCCTCCCTCCCTCCCTTCCTATTCATGTGGAGAGAGATAAAGAATAGAAATTAAATTGGAAGCTGAGGATTTGATGAACCAAGACAAAAGTGGTTATATCAATGTAACTATTTTTGCTAATATAGCAACTCTTTACTTGTGTGAGTCACTTTTAAAACAAATAATCAAATTCACCAGTTCCTTAATAGAAAAGGAAAACTTCGAGCACCATGAATTTTTGTTTTAGGTCACTTAAAGAGCTTAATTTTATGCTCTGGACCAAATAACCCAGCTAATTTTATCTGCCTGGCATAATGCATTACACAAAGCAGATGCTTAATGGAAGTTTGTTGAATGTTGAATGCTGCCAGACTGGCCTGTCATCCTCTATCAGCCAGACAGGGGAAAGTCATTTAGTTGTTTTCATGATGGATTTGAACACAGAGGGTTTTTTTTGTTTGTTTTTTAAGTCTTTGGTAGATTAAATTAAATAAAAATTAATTCACAGTGCCTACACAGGAAACATGGTGTTTGAGGATTGCCTAACTGGACATTTTGATTTCAGTGGGGTAGTAAATGTCTAGTAGACCACTTTGAATCTTAGACTGCTTTGAATCTTAGAGAGTTGCCTGGAGTCCTGAGAAGTATAGTGACAGCCAGCATGCTGGTCTTCTTGACTCAGAGGAAGCTCTTTATCCATTATGCCATGCTGTCTCTGATGCTAGGAACTAGAAAGTTAAAAAAATTGTCATAATTCCTGCTTTTAAGGATCTTACAGCCTTTTAAAATTAAAAGTTATTTTTTCAATTAACAATAATTATTTCCATCAAGCAAAATAAGTCGCATTGCCCATGAACAAAAAATATGTCAACCTATACCCCCAATACCTTTCCTCTCAGTTAGGAATTGGATAGAATGATTCATGACTAGAAGGACTTTACTTTCTACTGATGGTGCAGCCATTTTGTTAAGAGTATAGAAAACCTCTATGTGAGGAGGGTCAAGGTTGAGCTATGGATGAGTAATAAGAAATAAGGAAATTCTCTCCTGTTCTAGAGATCCATCCCCTTGATGATGGTCCGAAGAGTCAGAAAGCCTTTGGAAGGAACTGGCTTCAAATCTTGCTCTTTAAGAAGCTCTAAAAATGTGCTAAAAGTAAAACAAACAAAAATGTTTTACTTGTGCTTTGCAGAATGGAAGACTTTAGAAATCTGAACTAAGGGACATCTCAGTAGAGATCCCCAGATCTCTGAAACAAAGTAACCATCTTGTCTGAGGAAAACAAGACAATTTGAAACAAAATTTAGGTAATTTAGCAAAAGGATCATCAGGTCCACATGCTTTCTTGCATTATAGAATTGGAATTGGTAGGCATTACATCTATAAGCAGGATCACAATATTAATATAACTTTATCCTGACAAACTGTTATTGAATTCCAGTTGAAAAAAAGGTAGTCAGGAATAAAAAGATGAAGCAAAACTCTTAAGGGATTTTAGTCTAATAGTGGAAAGAGCATGTAAACATCTATTTTCAAGCTATAATGCAGGTGATAACAGGGTCCATCAGTATTCTGAACATGTATAGACAGCATCAGTGTAGTGTTCTTAACATTTTTATTTAATTCTTTACCTAGTAGCCACTGAACTTGTTATGTGATCAACCTAATTTGAATGGCTGTAATAGAAATCTATTTTGCCTCTAGTTGTGAGTGAACCAAAATCATTCTAGATCCACAAGCAGCAATTCTGTTTTTGAGAGATTCATTCATCAATTCTAGAGATATCTGAATGCCTGCTAGAAGCATGAACTATCCTAAAGTCTAGTAAGGAAGATGAGACATGTACATAAATGATTACAACACAGACTAGAATGATAAATGTACATTAAGAAAGGGCTTTTGCATTCAAAGGAGCAAGATATTACTCCCAACCGGAGCATTGTGGAAGAATACAGCTTTTGAGCAATTCATTTATAAGCTTAGCTGAGGAGAGACGTAGGGTTGGTGGGAGAGGGCATATCAGGTGGAGTCAACTACATAAATCCAAGGAAAGAAAGCACAGAGGTTTAGATGGGCAGCTCATTCAGTTTATGTGTAGCATTCAGTCAGTCTATAAAGGAAAGTAGTGGGAGAAAAGGCTAGAAAGATATATTGAGAATAAATTCTTGAGGGAGTTTACTCATCTCTCAATAACCAGTCTAACCCTTACAATTGAT
>NW_025381296.1:0-6585 GCF_016433145.1 Gracilinanus agilis | reverse complement strand
ACTTCTTCCTAAGTACAATATAAGCTACATGAGAGCAGAAACAGTTTCACTTTAGGCTTTGCATGCCCAGAGCCAACCACATAATAGGTGCTTAATATTTGATGAATTGAAATGTTTTTCAATTCAAGTTCTAAAGTGTAATTACACAATAAATACCCCATATTTTATAAATAAAATTAACATCAGGATCTATGAGACCATGGAAAAATTGCAAAAATCATGTTTTTTTTTTTTAAACCATGAACCAGATTTGCATCATTTTAGGAGAAATATTTTTTATCTCTGTGAGCAAGTATTGGCCGTAACAAAGTTAAGTAATTTTAATATTTAAAAAAAAAAAAAAGTGAGCCTGTGTGCTAGTCTGTCCTTGCTCACAGAACTGAAATAATTAATTGAGGACAAGAATAAATGGTTTTCAAATTAAGAAACAATTACAAGTTACATTTAGCACAGAACCATTGTTTTGGGGGGGGATTCTGGATTTTCATTTCATCTATGTAGGAAAACTCTAGATTGCCTCCAATGAGGCAGCCAGTCTGTAACCTATAGGCTTAAGTGAGCTATTTAAGGCACTGAAAGGTTAAGTGATTTATCCATGGTTAAGACTAGGAGCATCTGTCTAAGGCTGTGTCTTCCTAAATCCAAAGCTGGCCCCCTATTCATACAAATGAATGCTGCCTATTTATTTAGGACCATTATAAAAGCCTAAAAGTGATAAAGTTCTGCTTTTCAAGAATTTATAAAAATCCCACTCCAAATTACCTGTAACAAGATAGTTCATAATGAGTCGGTTCATATCAGCTCTCTGTATATGTAAGTTATTGAGTTTTTCCATCCACTCATCTTTAGTAATTTCATCGGGTTTTTCTGCATAACTCATTTTGAACTCTTTCTATAAGAAAGAAAAATTAAGGAATTTGATCATAATATGTATAAATTGGTAAAAAGCTTCTCTCATGTACATCAGGAATGATAAGATACTTATTTACAGTCAACTACCAGATTAATAAAAGATAATTAAAAACAAATGTTTATGCTCATGATGAAAACTATAAATGCCCAGAATTTATGATTCTGCAGAGGGAAAAATTAAACAATTTCTGAAATTCTACTTTCTTCAGTGTTATGCAACATTAACAGTTAAAATTTCAAATCCTAATTTGTCCTATCTGACTTGTTAATTCAAACTGGATTCTTGCAAACATTTTTTAATTTAACAGCTTAAAATTTTTTTTGACAGCATTTTTCCTATTTAGGTAGATGCCTGGGAATTTTTACGTCAAATATTCTCTTTAAAACATTAAGTTCCATTTTCCAGAGATCCAAGCTCACCATTTAAAAATTAAAACTATCACTACAGTAACCACAAGTCATCTCTCATCTGAACAAAAACTTCCAGTATCATCAGAACTGTAAATACGGTGTCCAACATACTTTCTTTCCCTCACAAAATCCATTCAATTTTACACACACACAGTTCCCACCAACCTTAAGAGTGATCCAACAAAAGGCACTATCATTAAGTTAAAGCAAATACGAGAACTACAAACTCTAAACCTAAAACCTAAAGCTCAACTAGTTGGTACAAAACTGAAAAAGTATGAGTAATTTCCTAAACACCTTTACTCAGCACTACTAGCCTGTCATCTTATACTGGATCAACTACTTTATGTCCTGTTAATCAACTTTACAGTAAGCTTTTTAAGAGTAAAGAGAAAGTTTTATCTAAACTCTGTATTTCCCATAGCATTTTAAAGGCTTATTACAAAGCTTTCCTCACAACAGCCCGGAGAGTACAAACGTCAGTGCTCCCATTTCACAAATGAAGAAACTAAGAAAGTACAGACAATAACACAGGACCATAGATTTAGAGCCTAGAAAAAATTTTAAGGGACATTCTAGACCAACTCCCTTATTTTACAAATGAAGAAACTGAGTTGACTTTCCCATGGTCACATAGCTACTGAATGGGAGACCTAGAATTCTAACTCGGATTCTCTGACTCTCGGATCCTAGGAATTCAAGTCTTTCGTGCCTCCGACGGCAATTTTTTACCCCAATACACCATGCCACCTTTTCAAAGAGAGAGGATAAAAACGGAGATCCCGTCATCCCATCAGGATGAGGATTTTGCATACCCTAAAGATAAACATACGGAAAAACCAAAAGGGGCTGTCTTACTTCGCTCCAGAGACGCCTCCACGACATGTAGACTTCCTACCAGCAGGCGCCACTACCTTCGCGGCCATCGAGACCAGCAGCCTCTGAGCGCAGCTGATAAGACTGCTCAGCCCGCCCGGCACCGCTTCTCTTCGCCGCCCTCCTTCCTCCTTTCCTCCTCCTCCTCCTTCTTCCCATTTCAAATGCAAGGCTGGAGGCCCGGCCAGGCCCAGACCAGCCGCTCTCCCGAGACCGAAACAAACTGCGTCCTAGAACCCCGGCCCCGCCCACCACGGAGGACGGCGTCGGACTCCAGGAGCCCGGGGGCGGGAGGAATAGAAGGAGACGGAGAGGAGGCCACCCTCGGGCCCGGCTTCCTGGGCCCCCCGCGGCCCCCTCCCCGCCGACGCCATCTTACCGTGAGGATCCCGCCTCCTTGGCTGCGCGGTCTCGGCGACGGCCTTTTCTGCACGGCCGATTCGAGGGAGGGGGTCGGGGAAGGGGGAGGGGGAGAGAGGTGGCGGCAGAAGTGCCTGAGGAGAAGGAGGCGGAGGCCGCAAAGGAGGGAAGATAGGCCGCCCACCCCCTCCCGCTCAACGATCTCTCGCGAGAGTTCCGAATTGGCAACCAATGAAACCTTCCCGTGTATGGTTGGGGGAGGGAAGGACACCGGAAAAGCGAAACTGTCGCTTCCGCCTTTACGCATAAACTTTTTCTGCTACCTTTCCAACTTCCTCCCAGCATCTCCCCCAGAGGATCTATGGGAAGGGACGAGAGCCAATCAGGGGACACCTTCAGTTGCCAAAATGGACGCTGTAGGTGGGCATCGCGTAGTGATTGCGTCACCTAGATTGTCTGAATGTGGGACCCCTGAGGCCGCTAACGCTGTTAACTCCTCCCACTAACAATACTTGTTGGTTCAGGACTTGGACCTGGCACGGAAGCTGGCGGTCCTACCCGAGTGTGCGTCCATGACTATTGAGCCGAGGAGCAGGTGGGAAGCTAGGGATTGTGGATAAAAATCCCACAGGCCTGCCTAGCTGAAGAACGGGACGTGGGTGGTAGGATTGTGTTAAAAATCATTGTGCCCTTCTTTAAGATTCAAGCTAATTTAGCCAATAACAAGGTTACATCCAGGGCAGTCATTTCCTCTCCCATTGTGGGGGGCAGGGGGAGATGCGTGGGGTGGTTTCATTTATCTTCACAGCTCACCAGTTGGTTCAACTCTTAGATCAACCATTTTTTCAAACTGTACCCACACCACCGGCTTGAGGGCTCGCCTGATTCTCCCTTCTCTATCCCTTTCCCCAGTAGTTAGTGCCACTTCCCCGAGATTACTAAATAATTACTTTGCATACATTTTGTATCTGCATAATACTGGTACTTCTTCCTCCACCCTCTCCCTTGAAATGAAAGTGTCTAAATGGTTGGACCTGATGTTTCTTTGTATCCTCTGTAGCCTACTTGGCACTTAAATACTCAAATGGCTCTTAGTCCTTTGTTTGGGAAGTTCTTCCAATAATGTGAATTGAAAGGCATCCATGTCTGACCACTCAGTGTGACTCATGAACATATATATTTTCCCAGAAGACTTCCCTAGTAAGGTCCATCTGTGTTGAAGGCCTTTCTCCCTTTTCTTTTCCTGAGATTGGAAAGGTATCATGGAACACTTTTAACTGTCTATGTGTTCATACCTCTTTCTTACCATTTGTAACTAGCCTGCTTTCTCTTTCGGCAATACAATTTCTTGATACCATATTGTCTACTTTATAGTTTCTCATTGAAATCTATATTACTCTCTCACACCATCCAACCAGTGTTCTAGTTATTGTTCCCCAGGACATTCCCATCCTATTCCTTTACATTGACAAGTCCTCCCCTCTCCCCCCAATCCACTCCCTACATTCCCTCTCTGCTGCTTAGAATCTCCTAGCTTCTATAAAAGTTTATCTGAAGTAATATCTCCTGCATGCAGCCTTTCCTGACCAATTCAGCTACTAGTGCCTTCATAAAATTATTTTGTAATATGTTTTGTTTTTACTTACATGCCTACATCCTGTTTCCTCTGTTTATAAGTTTGCCTTTGTATCCCTAGCACCCAGCACAACGTTAATGACAGGGGCTTAATAAATATTGGTTGATTTATAGTGGACATAAAGGTTCACAACCTAGGTGTCATTCTTGACTCCACATTGTCTTTCATTCCATATCCAATTTGTCGCCAAGGCCTGTTGATTTCACCTTTACAACATCTCTCAAATATGCCCCTTTTCATCCAACACTGCTACCACCCTGGTACAAGTACTTATCTTCTTAGGCCTGGCCTATTATACTATCCTGCTGTCAGGTCTGCCTGCCACAGATCTTTTCCCACTCCAGTTCATGTTTCATTCAGCCGTCAAAATGATTTTCCTAAAACACCAACAAAGGTCACACATTCCCCTCCCTGCCAATTTAGTATACTATAGTGGTTCTCTATCCCTTCAAGATTAAATACAAAATCTTTGTATTTTTAAAATACTCTACTCTCTTCTCTCTTTTTAAATAGCCTCTTTACTTTCCTCCTCATTTACCCATCCCTCATTAAAAACAAACCTTTTGATAAGCATACTCAGCTGAAATAATGTTACATATTTTCCATGGCCATAAATACATATTTCATTATTCATCTTGAGTCCATAGTCTCCATCCAGTATTGGGCATGCTTCATCTTCTGGCCTCTATAGTCATGACTGGTAATTGAATTGATCAGAATTCTTAAGGCTCTTACGTTTTTTCCTTTGCATTATTATTGCTATATAAACTGTGCTTCTGGTTCTGTTTATTTTACTTTGCATCAGTTTATGTCTTCCCATGTTTTCTCTGAAACTTTCTTTTGTCATTTCTTGTCAGTTATATATTCCATTACATTCATATATTGAGAGGTAATGAAGCATCATGACTAGAAAGATCTGGTTTCTGTTTCTAACTCCAACACACCTTCCTAAGCAACTCTGGGCAAATCACTTAATTCTTAAGGGCTCTAAACAACTATCTCTAAGTCTAGCAGAGAAGGTCACAACCTGCATCAGTAGATGGTGTTTCTTTTCCTAGAAGATCCCTTTACCAATAAAATCACAGGTTTAGTCCCTTTCTTTCATGTACTATATTTGTTCAGCCATTTTTGCCCAGTTGTTTTCCAGTTCTTTACTACATTAAAATCTGCATCTATAAATGTCTTTGTCAGCAACTCTGATGCAGTGAATAAAGTATGCAGGTTGAAGTCAGGAAGACTCATCTTCTTGAGTTCAAATCTAGCCTCAGACACTAGGTATGTCAACCTGCTCAAGTCACTTAACCCTGTTTGCCTTAGTTTCCTTGTCTATAAAATGAGCTTGAGAAGAAAATGGCAAACTATTCCAGTATCTTTGCCAAGAAAATCCAAATTGGGATCAAGAAGAGTTGGACACAACTAAAAAATGACCAAACAACAACACTATAAATATCTGTAAATATGGATCCTTTCCCTTTGCCTTAGATCATTTTGGGTCATAAGCTTACTAAATGGTACTGCAGTATCAAATGTGATACTCATTTTTAATTCTTCTGAAGCAAATATGCTATTTTGATCTACTGATATATCAGATATAATATACATCAACATATAACTAATATGTTAATCTTGAAAAGATGGGCCTTTTCATGGGCATTTACATAGCATTGTACTAAAGTTTTTTTAAACAATTATCTCTTTTGTTTCTCACAACGATTCTGCGAGATAGGTGCTATTATTATCCCCATTTTACAGTTGAGGAAACTCAAGTGACTTTCCCAGGAGTGCATAAGCAGTAAGTATCTTGAGTCTGGACTTGAACTCTGGTCTTCCTGACTCCAAGCCTAGTGCTCCTTTTACTACACAGCCATGGAATACTCACAATCAAATTTCATGGAAAGCCATGTCATATGTCAATAAAAGCTTTGCAATTTCCCAAAAGCAGTCAAGCTCACCTCATCTTGTTCACCTCTAGGACCAATTTATGGTTTTCTTTATAGTATATTCCCAGGTAATACACACTGGCAAACTATTCCAGTATCTTTGCCAAGAAAATCCAAATTGGGATCAAGAAGAGTTGGATACAACTAAAAAATGACCAAACAACAACAATATAAATATCTGTAAATATGGATCCTCTTTCCCTTTGCCTTAGATCATTTTGGGTCATAAGTTTACTAAATGGTACTGCAGTATCAAATGTGATACTCAAGAGTATCAATATTCAAACTCAAGTTGAAATCTAGCTAATAGCTATTACTAATCTAATTGGTGTGTCTTGTATGAATGGATAATCCCAACTGCTTTAAGTGATTACAGATTTATTCCAGGAGGTACTGTAATGTTCTGGTACTTGATGCAATCATCATGCTATCTACAAACAGGAGTATCTG
>NW_025381295.1:0-4181 GCF_016433145.1 Gracilinanus agilis | reverse complement strand
GGTTGTGGCAGAGGGACTCTTTTGCTTCATGTTAGGTTAGATGGTCTTTGGGGTTTTCCCAGCTCTGAGATTCTTTGATTTTGAGATTTTGTAGACTAGATTTGGACTCCCTCATTGGTGTTGGCATGGAGGATCTCACTGGGTTAATGAAATCACAGAATTTTAGAGCTGGAAAATTCCTCAGTATCCCTTTAGTTCAACTCATATCTGAAAAAGAATGTTTTCTCTACCATACCTCACCTACCTGGTTATCTAGCCTTTGCTTGAAGATCTCCCATGAGGATGATCCTACCACCTCTCCAGGCAGCTCATTTAATTTTTGGATGTCTCTAAATCAGTAAAATAAGAATAATAATAGTACTTCACAGAGCTGTTGTGAGGATCATTGTAAAGTACTCTGCAAACTTTAAAATAATATATTAGTTGTTATTTCTTTTATTGATAGTAATTGTTAGGACAATTTTCCTTAAATCATGCCTAAATTTCTCTTTTGACATAGAACCACTGAATGTTAGAGGTAAAATGACTCTAAAAGATCATTTAGTCTATTCCTTGGATTTTACTTATGGGGAAACTGAGGCTCAGAAAAGTTAAATGACTTACCCAATATCACACAGTGACCACAGCCAGAACTTGAACTAGTGTTTTTTACCTCATATCTAGGGCATTTTTTTACTGATACATTTTTACTTATGTATTTTCAGCTCCCTCAGTTAACTTGAAATGAACCAGAGGACCTTGACTAAATTTCTTCCTAAATCTCTCTCCTTTACTTCCTCCCAGAAAAATTTTCCATACAATAATAATGCTACCTACTAATGATCTATTTTAACTAATTTTATACGTTTATATTCTTTAAAATTTATATTTATAAGATCATAGATTTAGAACTAGAAGAGATCTCTGAAGCCTCATAATCTGAACTGCTCATTTTAAAGACAAGGAAACTGAGGATCATCTAGGTTAAGTGACTTACCTTACACCATACAGGTGGTAACTAGCTGGATCAGAATTCAAATTATGTCAAGAAAATGAGATGTGGAAGGACAGCCTGCAGTGTAATTTGCTGACGAGTTTAGACTTGCTAAGTGCTGATCCATTTTTGCAAACTTTAATAAAGCACTATCTAAATACTTCTACCACAAAAAAAAAAAAAAGAATGTAACTTGTGATAAATGTGGATTTACGGGGTGGTAAGAAAGGAGCTTTAGAAGGCTGTCCCAGTTGCAGAGGTACTCGAATGAAAATAAGAATTCATCAGAAAGGACCTGGGATGGAACAGCAAATTCAATCAGTTTGTATGGAATGCCAAGGGCAAGGGGAGTGAATCAGCCTTAAAGATAGATGTAAAAATGTAATGGGAGGAAAATTGTTTGAGAGAAAAAATCTGGAGGTTCATATTGACAAAAGCATGAAAGATGGTCAGAAGATAACATTCCATTGGGAAGATGAGCAGGAGCCAGGAGATATTATCATTGTTTTGGATCAGAAGGACAATCTTATGTTTACATGTCGAGGTGAGGACATTTTTATGTGTGTAGATATCCAGTTGGTTGAAGCATTGCATGTATTTTAGAATCTAATATCAACTCTTGATAGTAGAGCTATAGTCATTACTTCTCATCCTGGGCAGATTGTCAAACATGGAGTTATCAAATGTGTACTGAATGAAGGCATGTCTATTTCTCACCAGCCTAATGGGAAATGAATTCTAATAACTGAATTTAAGGTAAACTTTCCAGAGAATGGCTTTCTTTCATCACATAAGCTATCTTTATTAGAAAAGATACTGCCTGAAAGAAAGGAAGTAGAGGAAAATTTAGAAATGGATTGGGTAGAATCAGTAGATTTTGACCTATCTCAAGACAGAAAGCACCATTACAATGGAGAAGTTTATGAGGATGACAGAGCACCATCCCAGAGATGGTGTTCAGTATCAGACCTCTTAATGGGGGACCTTTGAATGCTCTTCATTTTAATGCTGGTTTTTATATGCAATAGTGAATGAGTGAAGAGCTACAATCATCTTAACACACTCACTTCTAGCTATTGTTTTTATTGTAATATTCAACTATAGTTGTGTTTTAAAAAATAATGTAAAAAATAATTCTTCTTCGAAGTGGATACTGCAGTGACAGAACAAACAAAGGGATGGAGTTAATAAATTTTCCTGCAGAAAACAACTTTAAATGTTCTGAACTTGGTCCCAAGACAACTATGAGTCCATAAGACCCTGCTTAAGCCAACAGAAGAACACACTACAGTGACTCCTTAAAATTCTAAGCCCTAGCACAAGGCAGTCAGCAGTGTAGCTGGCTGGTATAGACCTAGAATGAGGTTCCTAGTCCCCGCCAAAATGTAAGTCAAAGGCCCCAAACACTAGCAAAAGGAAGTCAACAGTGCACCTTGCTGGTAAGAGCCCAAAGAGAGGCTCAGATCCCTTTCCCAAAACTGAAATGAGAACCTGAACCCATGTACAAGGTAATCCACAGCATACCAGATCTTTGTAAACTCAGAGTGAGGCCTAAAGCCCCTGACCAAGCCTGAGGTTAGGCCCTGAGACCCATTATAAGGTAATTCATAAAGCTTTGAAACCTGAAAGGCACCAGTAGTTCTGGGGGTAGACTGAATCACTAATGGGAGGTGGCTTTTAAAGTTTCCCCACAGGCCATCATGCCACTATGGAAGAATTGAACCTTGAAGAAACACAGTAATAGAAGTAGGGGTAGCATCAAGGAAAAATTGAATTTAAAAAGAGTGTCCTCTCTACCCTAAGAATAGAATCCATCTTTTAAGATGAAAAGACAAGAAAAAAGCTGAGGAAATGAGCTGAGGAAATAACAAATCACCTAACCACAGAAAAATATTATGGAGACAAAGAAGAGCAAGATACAGATTCCAAAGAAGGCAATGAGATCACTGCAGCTACACACACACACACACACACACACACACAAACACACACACACACAAAAGTCAAAGAAAAATGTAAATTGGTATCAAGTGATAGAAGAGTATAAAATGATTTAAAAATCAGTTGAGAGAGGAAGAGGAAAAATGTGTGATAAATGAAAGCAATGCAAACCAGAATTGGCCAAAGGGAATAAGGTGTACAAAAATTCAATGCAGAAAACTATTTTTTAAAAAGAAGATTTGATCAAATGGAATAGGAGGTTCAAAAACTCAGTGAATAAAATATTTTTAAATTAGAATTGCAATCTTGCCCTTTAGAAAATAAGAGGTGAATAAGACAAAGGGACCAGAGGAATAGAATTACAAATAAAAGTTAATGGTTTTGTAAAACTTAAAAAACAATAAAACAAAACCAAAGGAATGAAAAATGAAAAGAAAACAAAATATCTCATTTTTAAAAACTTATTTGGAAACAAGAGGGAGAGATGATTTAAGAATTATTGAACTTCCTGAAAGTCCTGCTCAAAAAAAAAAGAAAAGAAAGAAAAGCTATACATCATACTACAAGAAATTATCAAAGAAAGCTTGATTGATTTTCTTGAACAAGTGGTTAAAATAGAAATTGAAACAATCATGAGATCTAATGTTGAAATAAATCCCCAAATGTCAACTGGCAGGAATATTATACTCACATTCAAGAGTTCCCAGGGTAAGGAGAAAATAGTGCAAGTAGCAGAAAGAAACAATTCAAATGTCATTGAGGCACAATCAGTAATATATAAGAAAGCAACTTGAACATTAAAAGACCGGAAGGCTTGGAATATACTCCAGAAGACAAAGAAACTAGATTTACTACCGAAAAAAATTGAGGATATTTCTCTCGGGGGAAAATTGTCATTTAATAAAATAGAAAGTTTCCAAGTATTCCTGATGAAGAGACAAGACTTAAAAAGCAAATATAATGTTCAAATAGAATACTTAAGAGAATCATAAAAGAGGGAATAAGAAAGAGAAAATTTAAGAAATTCAATAATGTCAAAGTTTATATTGCTACATAGATACAAAATATTTGTAATTCAAGACTTTTATTAGTGTTAGGGCATTAAGAAGTGCATAGACAGAGGGTCCAGGAAAAAAAAAACTAATTGGGATAACTTGATATGAAAAATAAAATCAGGAAGTGAAAGAGAGGATTACATTGAGAGAAAAGAGAGAAGTATAGGTAGAATGGGATAAATTGTCTGACCTAAAGAGATGTGAAAAAAAAA
>NW_025381294.1:0-13625 GCF_016433145.1 Gracilinanus agilis | reverse complement strand
TTTGTCCATAATTACCTAAAAATAACAAGTGCTCATAAAAATTTAGGAATCATTTCAGCGGATGCCATGAAACCAAATACCATTAATCTTCAAGTTTTATAGAAAGAAAAGGTTTCAAAATGTAGAGATGTGGGAGAGGAAATCGAAATCATGTAGGAAAGGGATGAGGCACCTATCATATTTGTCATCTCCTCATTGAGCCTAAAGAAGAGGTTGCATTTTAATATTTTATTCAACTACAGAAGTCAATTGACTATTTTACTTATGTGTACTGGTGTGCCAAACATTAAATATAAGAGAATAAAGGCTGAACCTTCTTTTATGAACTCTACTGAACAAGAATAACAACAACGAATATGATAGTAGCTGACATTTTATATAGCTCTCTGAGGTTTGCAAAGCGCCTTATAGAAACGATTCATTTGAGAAAGAGCAGGGTGAACAAAGACAAGTCTCATTGTGTGGGCCAGTTAGTCTTATCCCATTCCATTGCCACAGATTGCACTCTTAACCTTGGCCAGTGATCCTAGAAATATCGATCAGAACAGTGACTAGTAAAAAGAGTGCAGATGGATGAGCACACATTCATCACTATTATTAGATATATGATTCCAAGTGCATGGCCCTCTGATGTTTGGCCCTCTTCATGGGCTTGGGAAGACAGCACTGTATAGAAGGAGGAAAGCAATGGCAATCTTTTAGGTGGCAGAGGAACCCGGAGCAGATTTCTCCCCTCACGGAACTGATAGCTAATACATTTGGCAGCTGGGTGGTACAGTGGATAGAATGCCAGACCTAGAGTCATCTTCCTGACTTCAAATCTGGCCTCAGACACTTACTGTGTGACTTACTAACTGTGTGACTCTGAGCAAGTCACTTAATCATATTCGCCTCAGTTTCTTTACCTTTCAAATGAGCCGGAGAAGGAAATGGCTAACAGCTTGAGTGTCTTTGCCAAGAAAACTCTAAAAAGGCATGAAGAGTGGAATTCAACTGAAAAAAAAAAAGACTAAACAACAATAATAACACCTTTCCAGTAAGGTTGAGCCTCTCTTCTGCCAACCAGGAACCACACAGTTGAAACCTTCCATTAGCTAGCTGCTCCTTCATTGGTTTCTTCAGAAAGCTCCAAACAATGCTACTTTTCTGAGCCCCTGCTGTTTTTTCAATCTTCACTTGCGTCTGCCTTAGCCTACTGTCTTCTACACTTCTTCTATACACATCCACAGCCTCTTTACAGTCAGCAACTCATTTTTCACTTAAAATGGAGTGATTCATCAAAATTTCCCAAAGAAATTGATAATCCTTTAAAATAGTACCCCGTCCAAATTTTTATGTCATTCTGCATTTTTTAAAAAAGATACATGCTCTTTAGTCTTATCTACAAATAAGCTGAAGGTCCATCATTCCTTGCAACTCAAATGTCTCAAACATGGTTCTTTATCCCATCTTGAGTCCTTAAATTGTGTTTCTTCCCACTCATATTTCCCAGCTCTTAATAAATAAATGTCTCTGACTTCTTAAACTATCAAACTGTTTTCACGCAGATCAAATATCATTTGATATCTTTCACAAAGTGATTTCAATCAGTTAGCAGTCAAGAATCAAGAATTTAATAAGCATCTACCCTAGGCACTGTGCAATGGTTCCTTTCTTTCCCAAACTCTTTAAAGCCTACTAGAAAGCTGTGTCGTCATACACATATTTTAGTAGCTTTTTTAAACTAAAGTTTTTTTCCTGTTCTTTTCAGTCATCAAAATGTTCATCTGTATAAGAAGAAATGTCTTGCATCTTTAACATATGATTTATCCCTTTTCCATTTACAAAAATATGTTTTCTGACCCCTTTAGTGCTAACCTGCTCTACATATACCTAAAGAGACAGTATATTATAGTAGTATATATTCAGTATTATGAAATGCTCTGATGTGTCATTTTAACAGGGATAGGGACAGGGATGGGTTCTGTGATTTCATTAGCATAAGGAACTAAAAGGTGAAAAAATAATCATTACCAATACACATCAATACCATCTAGGCAACTTTTTAGCCTTAGATATCTGCTTGGTTCATGAAGAAGTTAAATTTGATTAGGTCCACATAGACCATATATGTATAAGATAGAACTTGAAATGAGGCCTTCCTGGATCTGAGAACAGGTCTAACCACTATACAATACTCTCCCCTGAATCATTTTAATAACATCTTAACTTCTTATGAATTTGATTTTCAAAGGTTTGTTTTAAACATGAATTCAAGTCACATGTGTCCCTGGAGCTATAGAATATCTCTTAGAATCTCAAAAATATCTAATGAGAGTGAGTTAAATTACCAACTTTAATTTACTTTAGATGCTAGAAATACTTAGTATATAGACTATTACAACTGGAAGATGATCTACTCTGACCTCTTCATTTTCCAGATCTGGGGCCCCCAAAGGTGAAAATATTCACTCTAAGTCACACCCCAAGCAACTTCATGCTAAAGCTAAGACTCAATGTTGTGCCTTTCTGAAATTCTATCAATTGTTAGCTCCATTGTATTATACAAATTTTGTTTTACTTATACTTACTGGTTTTTCGAGAAAAACAAAAAACTGTTATCTGTTTTCATAAGTGAAGGTTGATTTTTATTTTATTGAAGGAAAGTGGGAGCTAGACAGACTTTTGCTTGGAAAGGATACCTATGATATATCATAAACTGTTATGCTTTATTTAGAAAGAGGGAGCATTTCTGAGTGGAATTAATCTTGTGGGTTTCAAGAGTAAGACTCCCTTGGGCAGAATATGTGCATATGGGCTTATTTTCTTCATTTATGTACATAAAATACTATGTAAAGTCCCATTTATATAAACATGAGACTACTGTTGTTAGTAGGATAATTTCTATATCATCCTTGATAAAGTATAGTGAACTTCAGTACTTCTAAAAGCTGACTTATTTACCTGTTATCTGTAGATTTATAAATAATTTGGTTTGGTTACTTTTTATTTTGCCTACATTAGACCATGTGGACAAAGAGGTGATGGGATGCTTGTTTATTAAGGGTACATTTTTCAATAGAGGCTAAAAATCAGCCAAAAGTCAAAGTCTCCTTTGTTTTCTCTCATAAACTGAATAGGAAAGATGAAATTAAACATATATTTGAGTTCCATTTGCTTTCCCAGGGCTTTGGTAGTGATGACTATTATATTGTAGAAAGAAGCATTTAACATGAACATAATTTTTTGATGTATATAATCTGAAGGAAAAAAATCTAGGAAGGAGTTTCTTGTTAGAGAATGGGAGCAGAGAATTGGTCTCTTTTGCTGATTATTTATGCATGTTATGCCTACAAACCATGGGTACCTCTCAAGACTCTTTCTTGAGCCCTCTTACCGTTTCCTTCTATTGTTTTACTTGGTGATCTCATCAGCTCCCATGGGTTCAATTATCATCTTTATGAAGAAGATGCCCAGATATAATGTGCATATCTCCAACAGCCTTTTAAATATATTGAACTGGATTTTGCGTAGGCATCTTAACAGGCTAAAACAGAACTCATCCTTTTTTGCACATATGCACACATATTAGTCTGAGCTTAACAAACTCCAAATAATATTGACATATCTATATATGTAGTGGAACAGAAAAAAAGATTATACCTGAAACTACAGCTTTCTACTAACTGCAGCTTGCTTTTCCAAGAATATAGTAAGTTCAGCCTCTAGCTTTCAAAGCTGCTTGTTCATGTTCTTTCTGGCTCAATGAGTCTCTCTCCCTTCCTTCCTTCCCTCCCTCCATTCCCTCCCTCCATTCCCTCCCTCCTTCCCTCCTTCCTTCCCTCCTTCCTTCCTTCCTTCTCTTCCTTCCTTCCTTCTCTTCCTTTCCTTCCTCTTCCCTCTTCCTCCCTCTCAGGAGCAGATTCAGGACCTACAAGCATTCAGTTGTCCTACAATGGTCTGATCCAGAGAAAAGGCTGACTGCTGCTCTCCTGGTTTGAGCTCTGCAAATTCCTAACTTGGTTTGGGTGTGAGCAAGAGTAGATTGCTGCTAGAATATGCCCCTATCTGTCAGCTGGGAAGCTCTGTTGGCTTAGAGCAACAAAATTATAGACTTCCCTCTTGTATGGTGGTTCCACTTTAATTATCCCTCTGTAGGTTGGGCTAGATGCTTCAAGCTTTGTACAACCTTATTTGTACCTTATATTGAGCCACACCACTGTTGCTGCTGGCTTCTGAACTTATTCTTTTGCCCATGACCTCCTTAACTGGAAATACTACAGCAGTTCTCAGGTCCCCTTCTCATTCCTCCTTGGATCTGCAACCTGAGACTGGAGATAGGTGACAAAACTGCCAATTCATAGCTATTCCATTACAATTTCCCAGAATAGGTCTAGAAGTACCCCAGTTTGGGTCTGGGACCTCCTTTTTGCCCTATGCCTAATTTTTCCCTGGGTAATGCATGCTCCTCACCTGATCTGTCCCCATTTTCTATAGGCCTCTTTGTAAGTCTCCCTATGCTGAACTGACCTGAGCTGGAAGAAGTAACTGACTCACTTGAGTGACTTTTTCTGGATTTCTCCCATCAGGATTATATCTGATAAATTTTCGAGATCTTTTCAGAAAAGTTTATAGCCGGGAGCTTGGTGTTGTACTATTTCCTTTCACTCTATCATCTTGGTTCTGTCCCTAGTTTAGTTCTTGTTTAATTATGTTAGCTTTTAAAATGAAGTACTCTATAGAAAATGCCAGTCTGATCAGCTGTCTAATTCTCACTAGATAAGGAGAGATTAAGTAATTCTTAAATGTAGCTCAAACTTTGAGAGATGTGAAAGATACTGGTCTTTCAGAATTCACAATAAAAGTTACAATTCTGACAATAAATTCTTAACAGAATAGTGACATTTGGGCTTTAACTCTAGAATTCTCTAGAGCAGTGCCTTTCTAGTCCTTTCTGTTTCTAAATGGAAAATAGATGCATGAAAAGGAAAAATCCTTAGATCATTATGTTAGGGTATCCAAAATTTATCACCTTGTCTTTTTCTCTTGGGGATAAATGGAGAGAGTTCCATTTACTTACATTTTAAAAATACAACTTTTGTTTTTATATCACCTAAATTTCTTCCAGTGTCCTTCCCTTTTTCTCCTCCCCGAGAGATATTTTTTGAAAAAATTTTAAAAAGGGAAAAGAGGAAGAATTGAAAAAGATCAGCAAAACTAACCAATACATCAAAATTTTGCAATAGATGCAAATCTCCATGACCAGTACAAGAGGTGAAACTAGATATTTAAGGTATGGTCGCAGGGAATCGGATTAGCTCGATTCCATAATTAAAATAGACCTAATTCTATTTACACACCAGATCCATTTCTGCAAAGGATTTGGGGAGAGGGAAGGTGTTTTCTGTCTCTTCTTTGGGGTCATACTGGTTCTTTATAATTCTGCAACAGTTACTTTCATTTTTTGTGTGGTGGTTGTTCTTTCCACTTCTATTTTTTCTGGCATGTGTATATTGTTTTCTTAGCTTACCTCACTCAGCAAAAGTCTGTTGGAATCTTTCTGTGCTTTTCTGTATTTATCATATTCATAATATCTTACAGTAATAGTTCATTAAATTCATATTGAGTCAGGTCAAGAACATTAAGTACCTATTATGTTCCAGGCACTGTACCAAGTACTGGGGTTAGAAAGGCAAAAAAAACCCCACCAGTCCTTGTTCTGAAGGACCTCATAGTTCAAGTGGGAGACAACCTGCAAAAAGCTATTTATAAAAAATTATGTACAAGGGAAATTGGAGGAAATCTGATAGAGAAAATATCTAAGAAAGTCTCCTTGAAGAAGGTGAGACTTCAGCTAAGACTTGAAGGAAGTCAGGGAAGCTAGTAGATTAAGATGAGGAGCAGGGGAAAAAAACCACCCAAGCATGACAATCACTGAAAATGCATATAATTAGGAGATCAAATATTCAGTGCAGGGATAGCAAAGAGGCCTGTGCCACTGTGCTATATAATGTATGTGTGTCGGGGAGAGGAGAGGAGAGTATGATGTAAGAAGACTGGAAAAGTAGGAAGGAATCAGATTATGAAGGGCTTTTAAGAGCTTAGAAGAGGATTTTATATTGATCTTGGATTTGATCCATCCACTGGAGCTTACTGAATAGAAGAGTAAGGTGGTCAGGTCTGGGCTTTAAGAATACCATTTTGGCTACTGAGAGAAAGGAAGGGCTGAAGTGAGGAAAGACTTTGAAGGCAGTTGCAATAGTCCAGGCATGAAGAAATGAGAGTCTGCATCAAACTGTTATCAGTGTCAGAGGAAAGAAGGCCATATAGATGAGAAATATTAAAAAAGGTAGAATCCAAAGGTCTTGGCAATAGGTTGAGTATGGTGGAGTGGAGAGACTGAAGAGCTGGGGGTGCCACTTAGGTTTCCAGCCCAGTTGTATGGGAGGATGATGGTGCCGTCAACAGTAATAAGAAACTTAGAAAGAGGTGAAGGCTTGAGGGGAAGGAGAGAATAAATGGGCTCAGTTTGGGGCATGTTCGTTTTAAGAGGTTTATGTTTATATCTTATATTTAAGATATACTAGAGACAGTGGGAGAGAATAGAGATCAGGAGACTGAAGTTAGGTCTGGATAAATAGATCTGAGGACTATCTGTGTAGAGATGGTAATTTAATCCATAGAATCTAATGAGATAGATTCACAAGAAAAAATAGTATAAAGGAAGAAGAGAAGAGGATTAAGAGAACAGATCTTTAGGAGGCACCCATGGTTAATGAGCCTGACCTCCATGAACATCCAACAAAGGGGACTGAGAAGGAGTGGTCAGACAGATATAAGAGGAGAAATAGGAGAGAGTAATGTAATGAAAACTTACAGAGTATCAAGGAGAAGATACTAATTGACAGTGTCAAAGGCTGCATAGCGGTCAAGAAGGATGAAGAATGAGAAAATTTGGCAATTTAAAAATTATTGGCAACTTTGGAGAGACCAGTTTCAGGTGAATGATTCTATCAGGCAGAGGCCAAAAAAAAAAGGGGGGGGGGAGAGGAAGGCAAGTGTTAAAATTAAATTACAAACTCCAGGTTCTTAGTTTCCATAGAATTTATTAATATTGCTTGAATAAAGAAAGCAGATAGAAATTAAAGCCTATTTTCTAATCTAAGTCTGACCATGTATGCTCCTCCTGCATGGCTCTCAGCCAGCCTCCCTCACCACCACCATCCAGGGAATAGAGAGACAGCACGCCCCTCCCCCCTTCCTTTATCCTCTCTTAGTGCCTGCATGCATCACCCCTATGTCCAGTCACATAGTATAGGCATGCAGATGGGATGAGTTGGGTCAGATGGGAAGGAAGTCCATGACACATGCTGGGAGTGGGTTCTATTTACACAGTCCCCCTGTGATTCTATTGGGATATGAACATATTGAAAATCTACCCAAATGAGGGTTTGGAGAGATTAACATGCCTAGTCTCCCCAATGAATCATTTCACATAACCAGTTTATACCTCTAAAGATTCTCTCAGGGTGGGGTTCTTAAAGCTACTGGATCCAGCTGGGCTGAATAATAAACAACTGGATGCTGAACAGGCCCTAAAATTTGAGTTAAAACACCTGAAGCTAACCCCTACCCACTTTATGTACATACAAGGTAAATGGCTTTTTGTAATCTGGAATGCCTAGAGCAGGGGCAGATAGGATAGCCTGTTTTAATTCTGAAAGAGTTGACAGGTGTTCTGTATCTAATTTAAGTGTTTTAGGGACTGAATTTTTTGTCAGTGCTATAAGGAGTTTAGTGATTTCCCCAAAGCGAGGGATCCATTGCCTACAAAACCCTATTGCTCCTAAAACTGCCCTCAACTGTTTCTTAGTGGAATAGCGATCACTATTTCTGAATAGCTTCAATATGCTTAGTGGGAATGGAGCAGGCATCAGCAGTTAGAACAAACCCATAATATTCAACTTTGGGGAGATATCACTGAACCTTTGCCTTTGAGACCTTGTGGCCTCTCCTATATATAGCTCTAAGAGAAACTTGCTAATTGCAACACAAGATTGTAGATAATTGTAGATGGCTTTCTCAAGAGTTTAGCCCCAAAATGGAAGAGACAAAGAGCAAGTAGGTGGCACAGTGAGAATGCCAGGCCTGGTGTTGGGAGAGCCTGGGTTCACATCTGGCCTCAGACACTTCCTAGCTGTGTGACCTTAGGCAAAGTTTCACTTAACCCCAGTTGCCTATCTTTTGCCTTTCAGTCTTAAAATTGTTACTAAGACAGAAAGTAAAAAAAAATTTTTAAAAGCGAGGAGACACAAAGGACAATAGCTATTGGTAGTAGATAGATCAAGAGAGATTCTTTTGAAGATGCAGAAGATATAGATGTGTTTGTAAGCTGGGAAGCAGACAGTAGATGGAGAGATTGCAGATTAGCTTCAATTTCCTTGCCAAGACATGGAGATGTGCCACCTCTCTATGTAGATAGAGTGAAATAGAGTATAGAGTAAATGAAGAGATTGCAAAGGTAGGACAATCTGAGTAGTAGTGTGATATGAGGAACATGTGGTAAAGAGAAAGTGCTTGTGAATGACCTAATTTTTTTCAGTGACATTTGAAGAAACATTCTCAGTTGGGGGAGAGGGAGCCGTAGATGGTTTTAAGAAGGGAAGTATGGGAAGTTTGAGGAGGGATAAAATTTTTGGAAAAGCTGCTATGTTATATGGCATGAGAATCTTTTAGGAAGGTACAAAAGGATTGCCTTGCCACAGTGAGGGTCCAGTTGAGATTATGTAACAGAAATTTGCAATGGAACCAGTCAGCATGGTTTCATGATTTTCAAGTGCTACAATTTGTTTAGCCATTCTCTAATAGATGGGCACTTTGTTTCCAGTTTTTTTGCTACTACAAAAAGAACTGCTATAATATTTTGGTATATGCGGAGTCTTTATTTCTTATCAATAGTTTTATTTACTTTTACCACCATTCTACCTTTTTTCTTTCTTCCTTTCCTTGCCCCCCCATCTCTATCAATTGCTCACCATGATCCTGTTGCCCTTTCCTCTGTTTTCCTTCTAGACTTTTTTCTTTTAATCTCTGCTGAATTCCACTTTTGACACCCTTCTGGTAAGCTCTAGTTAGGCTTTCATTACCTTTCTTCAGGTCTATTGCAATTATCTGGCAATTGGTTTCCCTGCTTTAAGTATGTCTCTTTTCTAATGCATCTTCCACACAGCTGACAAAATGATATTCCTAAAACACAGCTTTAACTACACATATACAATCTGTCTTCTTCCTGCTTTTGCTCTCTTATTTCATATTATTCCCCTTTATGCACTACCCATCAGTCAAATTGGCCTCCTACTTGTGTATAACAGATCATCCTCCTTTCTCTATTTTTTTTTTTTGCTAGAATGCAGTCCCTCTTCACACTTGCCTCTTATGTCCTTCAAGGGACTTATTTACATTTGAATTCTGATAATCTAGCATAATCTCTTGTACTTATTAGGTTCTATGACTAGTTGCTGAATTGAAACCCTCCATTTTCTTATGACTTGGGCCTCACATTCATGGAAAACATGTGACTACATAGCACTTGCTGCCCAGTTCTTTTAGAGACAAAAACAAAACAATCTCTACCCTCTAGGAGTTTACATTTTGTTTGGAAGGACTACAACACAGGTAATAAAATACAAAGTGTATATAAAATAACACTAAAGAATTTCTCATTAAAAAATTCATTTTTAAATTTTGAATTCAAATTCTCTCCCCACTTATTGAAAGGCAAGTAATATGATACCCATTATACATGTGAAGGCAGGAAAAACATATTTCTATATTTGTCATGTTGCAAAAAAGAGGGAAAAAAGCAAGAAAAATAAAATGAAAAATGATCTGCTTCAAAGTGCACTCAAAATTTACCAGTTCTCTCTCTGGAGGTGGATAGCATTTTTCACTGAGTCCTTTGAAATTGTCACAGATCATTGTATTGACTAAAGTACCTAAGACTTTGATAGTTGATCATCATTACAATATTATTGTTACTGTGTACAATGTTCTGGCTCTACTCATTTCATTTTGCATTAGTTCATATGTTTTCCCAGATTTTTAAAAAATCAGTCTCATCTTATATCACAATAACATTCTATCATAGTCACATACCATTACTTGTTCAGTCATTCCTCCACTGATGGGCATCCCTCTTTTTCCAATTTTTTTCCATCACAAAAAGTTGCAATAAATATCTTTGACTATATAGGCCCTTTACCTTTTTCTTTGATCTCTTTGGGATATAGACCTAATGAATGGCATTGTTGGGTCAAAGGGTAGACCCTTTATATAGTTTTATAGGCTTTTGGTCAGAGTTCCAAATTGTTCTTTAAAATGGTTGGACTAGTTTACAACTCCACCAATAGTATATTCATGCCCCCTTTTTCCTCACACCCCTCCAGCATTTGTCATTTTCCTTTTCTATCATATCAGCCAATCTGACAGGTATGAGAGGTGATACCTCAGAATTATTTTAATTAGCATTTCTCTAATTATTAGTGATTTGGAGCATTTTTCATATGACTATTGACAGCTTTGATTTCTTCTTCTGAAAACTGCCTGTTCATATTCTTTGATTATCAGTTGTGGAATAGCTTTTGATTTTATAAATTTGGCTCAGTTCCCTTTATATTTGAGAAATGAGGCCTTCATCAGAGAAACTTAATGTGATATACCTCTCCCCCTCTGCCCCAGTTCTTGCTTTTCTTTTAATTTTGTTTCAACTAAAATCCCCTCTTTTTGTTGGAAGACTTCTCCAGCCCCTCTTAACTTTAGTGTCTTCCCTCTGTTAATTTTTTCTTATTTATCCTGTATATAACTTGCTTGGTATATATTTGTTTACATATTGTTCTCCCTCCCATTAGATTGTCAGCTTTATGAGGACAGGAACTACCTTTTTTTATACCCAGTATTTGGCCCTATGCTTGGCATACAGCAGGGGCTTAACAAATGTTTATTGATTGACATCGAAAGGTTGATAGGAACCAGATTGTAGAGGGTTTTAAATGCCTGGATGCAGATTTTGGATTTTATACTAGAGCAAGAGTTCTAAACTTAGAATTCATGAACTGTTGGGTTTTTAGAAATATATCAATAACTGTATTTCAACAGTAATTGATTTTTCTTCATAGCCTCATGTTTTTTATGCACTTAAAAATGAATCTTCTGAGAGGGACCCTTAGGCTTCACCAGACTGCCAAAGAGGTCCATGATGCAAAAATGGTTAAGAATCTTGAGACAGGTAATAGATAAGTTATTGAAGATTCTTGAGTTGGAGTAGTCAGGGCTATATGTTAGGAATATCAGATTTCTTCTGTGTGAAAGATTTATTGGACAGTATTATGCAGATTATGCAGCAGCCATGTGGACCCATCAGTCAGCATCAACACAGTAGTCAAGAAACTGCAATCTAGTGTGGCCTTAGTGTATCAAACTTTCTCTCCATCCAATGACACTAATATGTCATGCTTTGTGAGCCAACTGTCACTCTTTCCCCTTTGCCTGGGCCACCCAGGGGACATCTGGCCTGCCTCCTGCCTTGTTGTCCCCTACTTCAATTTCTTGCTTTTCCTGCTGACTACAGGGGACACCAGAGTTTTGATACTATCCTCATGCTCAAGGTCCTCTCAATAATTTCCTTCACATAGGGAAGGTACCAGTGGTTAAGAGTGATTCAAATGAGAGAAAGCAAGAAGTTGATCAAGCAGGGCAATTGTTGGAGTAGATCAGAGGTTCCCAAACTTTTTTGGCCTACCACCCCCTTTCCAGAAAAAATATTACTTAGCCCCCTGAAAATTAATTTTTAAAAAAATTTAATAGCAATTAATAGGAAAGATAAATGTACCTGTGGCCATCACCACTCTCCTGGATTGCTGCAGCACCCATCAGGGGGCAGTAGTGCCCACTTTGGGAATCACTGGAGTAGCTGGAAAGGCATAAATCAAGAATACAAGAGAAGAGATTGGTCTTGGCTAAGAAAAGGTTCATATCTTTATCTGCAGTAAAGGAGAACATGAGGGAAAAATGTATTTCTGATAAATTGATAGGAAATTTGACAATGAAGGCCAATACCTTCTTGCTATTCCTCAAAAATATTCCCTCTAGGCAAGGTAGTTTAGAAGGCTTATTTAGAGTGAGGTGATAAGCACCTTGAGATTGTGAGCTTTCCTCACAATAATCCTGTGGGGGCAAATAGAACAAATATTGTCACCATTTTGTATACAGGCAAACAAGATTAGGGAAGTAAAGTGACATATCTTGCCTAAGATTACATGGCTAGAAAATGTTCGAACTAGGAAAAAAATTCATATCTTCTCATTCTTCAAGTTTAGGGCTTTTGCCATAATACTACATCTTCTCACCAGGAGCATGAAATTCTGGTTAGTTTTAATTGTACCTTCCTTGATTTGACTATTTGAAGCATTGGGAACTCTATTCAGTCTCCCTAGACTCCAGGCAACTTTGAGACTTCTTTTTAGAGATCACTTATTTTTGGATGGGAGAAATGGGTCTGGGAAGGGTCAAGACACTGAGTTTAGGTTATGGAATTTAGACAATACTGAGTTATGTGGTAAGTCACTGCGGTGTAAAATGAGAGTACAAAGATATAGCTCACATAAGCCTTCTTTGGCCCCTATTTATAGAAGTTCTCTGACTCTCTGATCTATAGCACCCAACTATGGACCTTTTTCTGGGGTCAGTGGAGCTTGAATGGGCAATCTGAATGATTTCTGCCCTATGAGCTTAGAGACTGGCAAAAGCAGGCATGGTCCAAGCTGACAAAGCCTGACCTACTAGCCTAAACAAGAGAGTTGACTGACCCCTGCAGGGAACAGTTGTTGAGATCTCTGATATCAGAATATTCTATGTTTTCCTGCTGTTCTGATCCAAAAAATAACCTTGAAAGGGCACATTCATGCTAATTCTTCTTGGTTGGAGTAGGGTGGGAAGAAGATTCTTGTGTATTAGCAGAGTCTGTTCTCCCTGTACCAGGTGGATATTTTGTTTCTTTGTATACCTTGGCATCTAGTGCTTGGAATGTTAGGGACCCAGGGTGGGTTAGGAGTGTCACAGTGGAATGTGCTGAACTTGACATTTATATTATTTCCATTAACTCCTAGTGCTCCATAAGGGTCAGTCCATCCTTTACACATATAATGTGCTTTGGGAATTTGTGTTGGATTTGGAGTCATAGGACCTACTTTTAAATTCTGACTCTTCATTTCTTAGCCACATGGAGGTAATGGATAAAACCTGGGTACAGCAAGTTTTGGGGGAAACATATTCCCTCCAGAAAAAGTAACCTTGGAGGTCAAAGAAACTGAGCTACAGAGACAGGGACTCTCAGGCTTACAAGATCAGGAGGACCATTACAGATTTATCTCTTGAAGGAGGTATCCACTATCCATGCCAAATTATTCTGATGAGATTAAGTACAGAGAAAATATCTGCATTGGAAGGAATGTGATCTTTGGCAACTCTTGAGACCCCAAAGTTAACCTAGTCTCTCCTAAATCACTTGACATCCTGTTCCTTTTATTCAGCCTCCCAAATGGAAAGTGACTAAACAACAGTTTCACCTGATAGGCTTTTTTTTTTTTTTT
>NW_025381293.1:0-2470 GCF_016433145.1 Gracilinanus agilis | reverse complement strand
TTTTTTTTTTAGTGAGGGTAACTTGGTGATTTTTCTTTCTCTCTTTCTCTCTCCAATATTTACTAATAAATAATTATAAATTAATATAGTCTCTAAAAATTTTAATCATTACAATAGAAAGACAAGAAGGGTACCAGGTTATACGATGATAAAGAAAAATATTTAATATTTGATCCTGGAGGGAATAGGGCCATACAGAATTTACTAAATAATGGGATGACATGGTCAGACATAGAAAAATCATTTTCACAACTATATGAAGGATGAATAGCAGAGGTGAAGCCAATAAAAACAAACCAATAGAAGACTCAATATAAATATAAGCTATTTTAAATTAAAAATGAGATTATTACCAACAAATCTTGTTAAAGTTAACAAAGGAGTTCCCATCTTTTCCAAAGTGTTTATTTTGTTGTTATTGCTGCTAATTGTTTTTAGTTAAAACAAACAAACAAACAAACAAAACCTTTTTGTCAAGACTGGATGTCATTGACCAAACTCCGGAACACTTTCAGTTTTACGCAACTGAAAACACCTAGCATGGATTTTCATTCATTATAACACATGTGAATCAGGTCAATAAAAGTGATAAACCTCACTTTACATCAACTCCAAGTGTGTTTTGCCTCACTAAAAGCTCCAATAGAATATTAACTGTGCTGTAACAGCATAACCTATTTTTGGAAAAGTATTTTTCTGCGTCCCATGAAAATTAAAATCACTTACAAACAATATATTGGTCAAAGGCATAGGCACACACATGCACACAGACATTGATACACATACTCACTTAAGTAATAGATTGTTTTCAATCTACACTATTGAAGGAGTTTCTAGCTTGATAAAAATGCAGATTTAAAAGAATTTTGATGAATACGAAGTCTGGAGAGAGTAGAGTCAAGAAGTTAGTGTCAGTCAGGAACTCACCTGAGGCCTCCTAAATTGTTTGCTATATCATGGAGAGCAGAGGTACGGGTGGGCAGGAGAGAATTTAGAACTAGAAGGCTTTTTTAAATGAATGTTATTTTTCACTTTATCTCCTTAATGAGTTTATTGTAAAATTGATATGCCTTCTTTCATGAAATAATGAATATGGGACTATGTATTATATGATAGCACATTATAACTGTATCATATGTCAGGAGGGGGAAGAGAGACAGATGGAGAGAATGTGGGTCACAAAACATCAGAAAATAATTATGAAAAATTGTTATTGATAAAAAACAAAATGATGATTAAAATTGTTTTAACATACAGTTTGGGAAAAATAAAATATTGTAAAAATGTCTGTTTGTATACTTAGAACAAAATAATATGACACAATACAAAATATTATGTCAAAATTAATCCAAAGATAATGAGAGGTAAAAATATTGTTAGGTTAGGCAGTGATTCCCAAAGTGGGCACCATTGCCCCCTGGTGGGTGCTACAGCGATCCAAGGGAGAGGTGATGGCCACAGATGCATTTATCTTTCCTATTAATTGCTATTAAAATTAAAAAAAATTAATTTCTAGGGGGCTAGGTAATATTTTTTTCTGGAAAGGGGATGGTAGGCCAAAAAAGTTTGGGAACCACTGGGTAATAGCCTCAAGAGATTTTTTTATTTTGTGGGAGGAAAAAACCATAGCAAAGATTTATGTTATCAATGTCATGCATTGAAAAAACAGAGAAAAGTACAGAATTTTGAAAAACAATTATTCTTGGTTGTCAAAAAACAATTATTCTTTTAAAGCTAACTAATTCTTAGATTCAAATGTCATTCCTAGCACAGAAAACTGACTAGAAGAGTTCTTTCATAATGTTTCGACTGGCAACAATACTGAAAAATTAGAGAGAAATTTTGGTTGACTGCAGAAACATCCTTCTGCTGTCCACAAGGGCAGAGCATAATCACTTTAAAAATAGTTCAATCTTACTTCTGTGTTGTAAATGTTTTCAAAACTAGCTCTCAAGATATTGTTCACGATGATATGACTTGTTCACAAACTGTCACTTCTTCTAAATAATTGATCATGTAATTATTATTTTCCTACAATTAAAAGTTTTGATAAAAACGACAATAATGAATGGGCCAGTGGATCATAATAACATTACCCAGGTGGTTGGAGCAATGGAATTAACAATTAACTCTATCGTCTTTTCTGTGGTACTTAAGTAATTTGGAAATAATTGGGAGAATGAAGTGAATTTTATAAAAGCATCTCTGATTTTTCAGAGGAAAAGCAGAGGAGAATTGGATAGGAAAAAAATCATTTTCTTGAAGATAAACCATCTTTTGACCAAAAATACTAGTTAGGCATGTTCACTATCTGCCTCTACTAAAAGTGTGTTTATTAGGTGCTTGGGTTGGTGTTAGCATGTGTACTGAAACTAGTTTGAGAAACAAATAATAAACAAGTCTGTCTTTAAGTGACAGCTTTATATGAAACTTTTAGTGATGCTCCAGTGTGCTAGTGTATTCTCTGCTC
>NW_025381292.1:0-1505 GCF_016433145.1 Gracilinanus agilis | reverse complement strand
TACACTGGTTCCTGATCCAGGGAATTCTCAATCAAGTCGACAACTGGCAAGATGTGTATCCAGCAAAGGAGAAGAGAGATGAAATTCTGAAGATTCCAAAGATTCCAGAAACATCAGGACATCAGGACCAGCACATGAACAACATCAGAGTCATTGCACAAAAGACTGTACAAGGAACTGAACTGTGACAACACCTATGTGACTTGGACAACATCGCCAGAAGAATCACAAGAAGAGAAGATCAGCAGATCAGGATTAGGTTTGAATAGTGCAAAGTTTTCACATTCAGACACAAATCACAAGGGAAAGGCATACACTAGGATGCATGCAACAGAATATAAGCTGATTGACAGAGAGATTCTGAAAGAAGAAGGTGAGCATAAACCAGACAGAAAATGTTAGGTCATAAGTCCAACACATAGACACAGTAAAGTCACGTCATATGTACATAGTGTAAATAGATGTAAATAGATTTGAGTACAAAGTACAGTGGCCATAATAAACAAGAGAACTAGGGGCAGCTGGGTAGCTCAGTGGATTGAGAGCCAGGCCTAGAGACGGGAGGTCCTGGGTTCAAATCTGGCCTCAGACACTTCCCAGCTGTGTGACCCTGGGCAAGTCACTTGACCCCCATTGCCTATCCTTACCACTCTTCCACCTTGGAGCCAATACACAGAAGTTAAGGGTTTAAAATAAAATAATAATAATAAATAAGAGAACTCAGATTCCTTGTCAGGTCAGGAAGTAATCATATTTTATTGGAACATCACATGAAAACCTTGTACATATGGAATGAATTGTTACTAACCGATGATGAATTGATTACTAACCCATAGGGAGAGAACAGTGAAAGGGAAATTCAATTTTAGCTAGCATAGGGACAGTGTAAAATATTTAAGAATGTTCAAATAGAACAGTCAATAGAAATGTCAGACAGTGTATAGTGTAGGTTAGTTAGCAATGAAATTAATAGACTAACACATTTACATATTTTAAGAATTACTTATACACATTAATCTTCCTAACCCTCGATTAGAGAAGAGAGAAAAATGTTAGAATTTATTGTGAATTAGGAATGTTTATTTAAAGTTCAGTGCTAGAAATTTAAGGTAGTTTGTTGCAAGATTGCATTGACTTAGAATGAGTAAGAAGTAACATAGATTGTTATTCTTAAGTGTTTTTATAATGCTTAGAAGTTATACTAATGTTCAAATGTTATGACTTATGGAAACATTGGCCACAAACAGCTCCACTGTGTGAGGAGGCTCAGAAGAGAGATGCTGGAGGATGGAAGCCTGAGTGGTTCAGGGTGCTGGAACCCCGGGCGGGGCGGCGCAGAGGCCTCTGGGAAACAGGAAGTCAAGCTCTGGCCCTGTGCATCCCTCCTCCTCCACTTCCAAAGATTTTCCTGCTGGGCTTCTTTAGGGAGAGGTACGGTACATACTCCCCCCTCCCCCCTGGGCAGTGTGGGCAGCAGGGGACCCGCGAGGCCTTTACCCCAACAG
>NW_025381291.1:0-3482 GCF_016433145.1 Gracilinanus agilis | reverse complement strand
TAGGTGGCATATAATAAACACTATATACATGTTAACTTTTATTATTATAAAGGGAGAAAAATAGGGAGAAGATTATATGTCGGGAGCTATTAAGAGAAATTAGAATCTCAAGTAGATATTTTTATCTGGACCCCCTCAAAAGATCAATACAGACCGGCAGAGCCGTGTATTTATCTTTCTGCCCTAAATAGGGACGAGACAGGTGTGGGATATCTAAGATAAAAATCTGAGATTCCTCTTTTGATTCCTTTCATAATTCTCACCTTCCTTCAAAATACATTATAGTCTTATTGAAAAAGCTTTGGGCTCTCAGCACTCCAGCAGGAGAGGGGCTAACTCTGTTCCCCTTTACCCGAGAACACAGATGGCTGGTACAGCCAAGGCCGAACCCTTGGCAGGGCATTTTGCCCAGAATTAAAGTAAAATAATGAGGCTCAAAAAATTGTTTAATACCATCAAGGCCGAGAAACTGACGGGGCTTTCCGACCTAACGGAGATGTCCCAGGCTCCACTTAAAGATAACACATGTAGTTGATAGTTTAGCATAGGTTTTTGTCTATGCCTGAAGGCTTCTAAGGTTTTTGTTTTAACTATAGTAAAAATATTGCTCTCTGTAACTGTGGGAAACTTTCTTGGGCTTTTGGGGGAAGGGGATCTTTCATTTCTTTTATAATAAAGTGGCTACTTCAGTATTTCTTGAAGTACAATGAGCTAACAAGCCGTGCTTCCAGTCTGTTTCATTCTTTGCATCCGACGACCACCCAGGCCACTCAGATTAGTCTCTGGTTATAGAGTATTGATCTCTATAAATGGCGCCCAAACAGGGACATGTAGAGAGCCATAAATAAGCAATTTGATCTGTAATTCTTATCAGATCCAACTATAACTGATGATTATAACCAATTTTAACTTCTTTCATTATTCAAAGTTTTCCTGTCTAAAAAATCATGTTATTTTGAAGAGAAGGGGGATAACTGGAAGGTTGTGATGCTATCAGTAGAAATAGGGAAATTGTCCCAGACTTTATGGGGGTAGGGTTGGGAGAGGAAAATAATGAGTTAAGTATTTAACCTATTCAGTTTGTGATATTGGTAGTTTTAGCTAAAGATATTTAGCAGATAGTTAATTATATTAGACCAGGATTCATGCAAAAGATTAGGGCTGCTATATAAAATATATGTGTATAAATCTGCACACATCTAATATGCACTCTGTCTCTTGGTCTCTTTCTGTATGTCTCTGTCTTTATCTCTCTCTGTCTCTGAATCTGTCTCTGTCTCTGTTTCTCCTTCCCTCTTCCTTTCTTGTTAGAATTTTTATCACATGCAGGTCCCAGTTTCTCTTTAGGGAAATCTCTTATTTTTCTCTTTTATTGATCTTACCTTGAAAATATGGATAAATAACACAATTGTATAGTGGGCTAGCATCAGTTGCTTTTATAAAAAAAGTAAGATAAGGAAGGAAAGTTTATGGCAAATATTGAACCCCAAAAACAGTATTCACAAGAGAACTCTGGCAAAATAAAGACACCTACTAACCTTTTCCCCAAAGGTAAGCTCAGTGTCTTAATCAGTGACTATGATCTAGAAAGATTCCCAGACGACTCTCCCTCCTCTGTTGCCTCTGTTGGTGTCAGGCATATGCTCCTTGGCACAGTTTCTTTTACATGTCTGCACAGAGCCCTAGAGGTGGCATCAGGTGTGTCATTCTTTGTCTTGGCTAAGCAGTGCCTAGGAAGTGGTAATGGGCATCGTTATCAGGCATCATTCTTTATCCTCTATCACAGTTCTCTAACAGATAGTATTAGGCACTGGTCTTCAGCCTCAGTTTGCTGTGAAGGAAGCTAGTCAAGTTTCAGTGAGTGCAAGAGGATGGAAGCAACATGAATGGAAGAGATCTATAACTGAAAAGGGATTAACAATAGAGTATAGAAGATCCAAGAGAAGTCAGAGGCAGAAAGGTCCTTGGCAAGGAGGTAGGGCTGAGCTTACCCAGATTGAGAGTGTCTGGAGAGATAGGAGTGGATGGATTTTTTTACCTCAGTAAATGGCAGGCATTAGAGAAGCAGAAGGTAAAAATTTGTTGGCTTTACGTCAGAGACTGGATGCTGTAGAGGCTAGAGAGAGCCCTGGACCAGCAATCAGGAAGAATTGAATTAAAATTAGACCTCAGACTTTTCATAGCTGTGTGACTCCATACAAGTATTTTATCTTCTGTTTGTTTAAGTTTCTTCAACTGTAAAACAGGGATGATAATAGCACCTACCTACCAGGGTTATTGTGAAGATTAAATAAGAATTATTTAATAATAATAATTTGATAATAATACTAAATAAATTAAATAATTATGAAGTACTTAGCACAATAGGTGGCATATAATAAACACTATATACATGTTAACTTTTATTATTATAAAGGGAGAAAAATAGGGAGAAGATTATATGTCGGGAGCTATTAAGAGAAATTAGAATCTCAAGTAGATATTTTTATCTGGACCCCCTCAAAAGATCAATACAGACCGGCAGAGCCGTGTATTTATCTTTCTGCCCTAAATAGGGACGAGACAGGTGTGGGATATCTAAGATAAAAATCTGAGATTCCTCTTTTGATTCCTTTCATAATTCTCACCTTCCTTCAAAATACATTATAGTCTTATTGAAAAAGCTTTGGGCTCTCAGCACTCCAGCAGGAGAGGGGCTAACTCTGTTCCCCTTTACCCGAGAACACAGATGGCTGGTACAGCCAAGGCCGAACCCTTGGCAGGGCATTTTGCCCAGAATTAAAGTAAAATAATGAGGCTCAAAAAATTGTTTAATACCATCAAGGCCGAGAAACTGACGGGGCTTTCCGACCTAACGGAGATGTCCCAGGCTCCACTTAAAGATAACACATGTAGTTGATAGTTTAGCATAGGTTTTTGTCTATGCCTGAAGGCTTCTAAGGTTTTTGTTTTAACTATAGTAAAAATATTGCTCTCTGTAACTGTGGGAAACTTTCTTGGGCTTTTGGGGGAAGGGGATCTTTCATTTCTTTTATAATAAAGTGGCTACTTCAGTATTTCTTGAAGTACAATGAGCTAACAAGCCGTGCTTCCAGTCTGTTTCATTCTTTGCATCCGACGACCACCCAGGCCACTCAGATTAGTCTCTGGTTATAGAGTATTGATCTCTATAAATGGCGCCCAAACAGGGACATGTAGAGAGCCATAAATAAGCAATTTGATCTGTAATTCTTATCAGATCCAACTATAACTGATGATTATAACCAATTTTAACTTCTTTCATTATTCAAAGTTTTCCTGTCTAAAAAATCATGTTATTTTGAAGAGAAGGGGGATAACTGGAAGGTTGTGATGCTATCAGTAGAAATAGGGAAATTGTCCCAGACTTTATGGGGGTAGGGTTGGGAGAGGAAAATAATGAGTTAAGTATTTAACCTATTCAGTTTGTGATATTGGTAGTTTTAGCTAAAGATATTTAGCAG
>NW_025381290.1:0-4820 GCF_016433145.1 Gracilinanus agilis | reverse complement strand
GAACTCAGCAAGAGAGTCCCAAGTGGTGCATTCAGAGGAGGGAATATTCAGGGGCTGGGAGACAGGTACAGGTGTCCTGGAGCTTAACAATAGCCAGACATTCCTTAGTGGGAGTACCGTAGGAATCTTAAGGTTTGGGGTTAAGGGTTAGGTACCCTATTAAGGGAGTAGTGGTACTGTTCGATAGAGCATGGTGCTGTCAGGTTATGAGCCAAGTTATGAGCTATGAGTCTCTGGTATCTACCCTGCTCAACAGAGCATAGTGCTGTCAAGCTATGAACTATGAGTCTCTATTTTATGGCTACTACTTTTCCCCCTTTTCATTTTGCTCACTGAGGAATCTTCCTCAGAGCCACATCATCATATGTGTCAGTGGAGACTGTGGCCAGAGGTTGATACTGCTGCACAAGACCATGAGCTGGACGTTGATGTGGTCTTTAATGAACTGGACCAAGCGGTTAAGAATGCAGGGGCCTATAGTCAGGAGGAGGAATAGGAGGAGGAGGTCTAAAATTGTGGAAATACGCAGTCAGCTGTGGAGAACAATGGAAGAGGCTTCCTATGCCCAGCCCTATCAAAATTGGATGAGAATGAGCTCTCAGGGCCCATTGTGATTGTGAGCACAGGGCAAAGGGGAGAGGCTCAGAAGTAGTGCTGACAAAGCAGCTCCCTTCTAGGTAGAGAAGTTTTGTCCTGTAAGTGCCTGCTGGATCCCTCCAGCCCATTCCAGGAGGCTTCATTGTCCCACCTCAATTCCCTACATAGTGGGAGCAAAGGAATTTTCCTGCCTATAGTTTTCCTGAAAAATGTCTACACTAGAGTGGTACAATGTCCTATGTCGTCTCCCCCGCCCCCCTTCTCCAAATATCTAAGGGAATGGGGCGATGGTTTCAGCCTTCTGTAATCCCTGAGAGGAGGAGGAGAAGCTGTGGGCACAGAGTCTCCATTGACATGTCTGCAGTGAGTGCCAGGGTCTTGAAGGCTTGGAGACTTGGCCGACACAGGTCACAAGAGGGAGCATAGAACCTAGGATTGGGGCAAAAACTAGAACACCAGATATAAAGAGAGAAAATCTAGTACAATAGAAACTGATATTAAACCTTAACATTTAGGTATCTTAGCCAACAGACTTCATCTTCAGAAATCATCCTTGGATAGGAATTGATCCTTTTAGGGAGTTTGATTCCTAAGTTGTTTGCAGAGTTGACAAGTGATGTTTCTGTTACAGAATATGCTTTTGCAAAGGTCACATTAATAGGACATCTATAAATACTTGAATAACAATATTTTACAAATACATTTCTTTATCTCCCAGATTCTGGAGGAAATCCAGAAAGTTTTGGGTTATATTTCCAAGCTCAAGATCCAAACTTCAATTGTGGTAAATTAAAGCTGCAAGCTACAAGTCATCTGTTACTAACTTCACCTACTTCTCAAAGCACGTTCCCTAACAATTAGATAATTTCCAATTATCAACCTAATAGGTTGTTTGGGGAAATGGAAACTTTAATTTTATAATTTGCCTCATATGCTGATTATGGGACTTGTCACAAAAAAAAACAGACAGGTAAAACATTTCCTCATGTCCTAAGGGACACATAGTGATGGGGCTTCGTGTGCAGGCCAAAGCTATCACTGGCTTATGCCATTGCTGTGCCACTCAAAGATTAGTAGTTTAGATGGTCAGAAGAGGTCTAGTCCAGGTTGAGCCCTCTAACCATCACAGAACTTTCTCTGTATCACCATTAGATCCCAGAAGCCCTCTCCTTCCTTAAAGGACACGTCTTACAGCTTAGAGAAATCTGCTAAGCAGCAGTCTAGAACCAATTTTCCATTCCCTCAAACAAGCCTTTCACATCCCTACAAGGCTGATCCTTCAGTTATTCTTACATAGTTTGGTAATAATTAACATCTTATACTTTAGTCACAAAACCTGAATTAAGGAACAGGAGTGCTGGATTGGGCAGCTCCATAGTAAATATAAATCAGGGCTGTATTATCTCCTGGACTTAGTCCATCCGAAGGACTAAGACAAGGCTATATAGGAATCATTTCAGGATAATTGTCCAGAGAAATTTCAGAATCATTTGTGATTTTTCCAACATCATATACATTAATTTTAGGAATTACCTCTAGGTCATCTTCACCTTTTCTGATTTACTGTTACCATCATAAAAATAAACATACCCGTTAGTATCCTTGCAAATGTTAAGCAATAACTCCTAAGAATTGAGACACTGTACCTTTAGCATAGGGCTTATCAACTATAAGTTTCAGTTCATAGTACAAATTGGTAAACAGAGGTAATAGAATCTATGATACAGTCAGGTTTACAATGAGCTTTTGCTTACCTTCAAACAATTCTTAAAATACATGTTTTAGCAGCAATTCACATAAAAGTCATATTTAGGTAATAAGTACTTCCCTACCCCAAACCAGGAGGGTTCTGATATCCTTTTTCCAGATGTGATTAGGCAGCCTCTGAAAACTCGAGCCCTTGAGAAAATCCTTACTGTCAGCTTTGCCCAGAGCAGAGGTAAGCTGGCAAGTCACACTTGATTGGTCACTGTACCTCTCTGAGTCTGTTCACATGAGGCTACTCTACTCGCTTGTTCTTACCCATAATAATATTTTCTTAAACAAATTGCATTCAGTCTGATAAGCATTTTTGGTAAGTCTGATCATTCAAATCAATATTTCACACACTGTAAGTTCTAATAGATAGCTTTTCAATATAAGTTTTGTGCATTCTGAAATTCCATTCTTAACTAATAGTCAATGCAATTCCTTAGCAAATATATGTTCTAATGGATAGAGAAAGGTCCATGAGTTTTGGGAAGAATGGGCGATGTTTTCTTATAACTACTTCCTGCTGAACTGGGGCAGTGTGGGTGATTCGCTCTCAACCTATAATTTTTTCATGGACCAGTCTCTGTCTAAAGGGGTCTAATTTTAAAATATAAGTCAATTATATCATTCTAATAATCTTTAAGTTAAATTTTCACTAATATCAGTTTGATTAATGTTAGGTTGAATTCTTGGTTGTTTAAAGAAGCTTTTTCACTCTTGGTTAAGCACTGAGCAAGACTCATGGTTTTTGGCTAGCTAGGAAAGTTAAGCTGCAATTTTATACTTCTGTACACAACTCAGACTCATTGCTTTCTGTCTGAATAAGTTTTCCTTAGATTGCATTTTAGAATCTTTTGTAATTTTCATTAGGTATATCTCAGTACTTAACCTGTTGATAGAATTTGGTGATGGGATCAAATTTGTCCCTTTTTCTGTCTTTTGATTTCTGCGTTCCATCTTCTCATGGCCAGTGAGAATTGGAAGGAGAACTGTTTGACAGATTAGTTTGTTTAACTCTTGCCTTAATAAGAGCAGAGAATAAGATTTCTTTTAACCAATTAAATTATCTTAGAGTTGAAGACATTCAGAAATTAAGATGTTATTTTCTGAATTTCTCAAATGCCTCTCTCTGTCTTCCCCATTCCTCTGGAACGAATGAAGGAGGAAGAGAGAGATTCATTTTTCCCAACATGTAACTTTCATATTGTGATCACAGACAAACAACATATAGCACACAGACTGATCAAGGACACATTTCCCGGGCATATCACACACACTCTGACAAATATAAAACATAAATTATATAAGCTAGATTTTCATCCTGGCAAAATATCTCCATGACTAAAGAATCAGAAAAAGGGTTAACTCTTAGCGAGGAGTTGGTTGACATATGATGAATTTCATTTCTTAGTTACCTTTTTCATGCTTCAATAGATATCCTTCCAAAGGGGAAAGAAAAAACTATGACAGAACTGGTTTTTCTAGCTGAAGCAAAGTAGCCAGCAGCTTCTAAAAAGGGGGCAGAGAGGAAATTTTCTGGTCACTTTTAAATTTGTCTTTTAGTAGTCTATCTTCCTAGAAAGAGAAAAATATGCTTTTCCTGGTGTCCTTCTAAGAAGAACCCAGTGCACAAATGCTTGTCCTGGAATCCTTCTACAAGGACCCAGTATTTCTCCTGGCATCCTTCTTAATTTTGAGTCAGGGTGGGAGCTTGCTCAGGGCTCCATCCCCCTTTCCCTGGACCCAATGCCCCCTCTTCCGCTCGCGGTGCATCCACCACAGGACTTTCCAGAACCTAGTTCCACCAGGGAGTCAAACCCTGGCTTTCCCCCCCCCCCCGTCAGGGCCCTAAAACCCGGGGGGGGGGGGTGGCTTACCAAGGGGCCTCCAACTCCTTGAAGTTACATATCCCATATCCCTGTCTCCAAGGTTTCCAACGATTTCCTTCCCTCCCTTATTTCCGACTCGCTTCCTGGTTTTTCCGACCTGACTCCTCTCCGAGAACAGAAACTGTGCATAAAACCGGTCCCTCTTAGAAACAGGTGGAAATTCGGACACAAAGCCGTGGGAGATTATTCCTCACCCCAGAACGGGATGGGCCTCAGAGCTTGGCTTAGGACATCTCCGTATAACCCGCAGAGCATGGAATCTGCTGTCCACTTAGCCATATGTCCATCGAGAGTCCTTAGTTTCCCCTTCAAGTACACACATCACATATCATTCACACAACCATGCACTGCTCACGTCTGGAAGTCACCACAAACTTAGGAGAGAGCTCTCTCTGTCTCGGTGGTCCTGAGGAGGTCACACACCATCCCGGGATGAGCCCCCATATGTTAGGGTTCAAATGGGTGGTCACCAAAGGAACACAGGAGACAATGCAATCAAAGCAGGAGAAAGCTTTATTACCAGTGTGTTCTGGGGGAACTCAGCAAGAGAGTCCCAAGTGGTGCATTCAGAGGAGGGAATAT
>NW_025381289.1:0-8389 GCF_016433145.1 Gracilinanus agilis | reverse complement strand
AAAAATGATCACAATGTCTCCAGGGCCAGGGGAAGAGCCTCTCTAGAAAAGTCCTGGGCAAAAACTGCTGAGGACAAAAAGCCTTAAAGCCTGAAATCCAAATTAGTGATTACCCGCCCTGGCAGAGAAGGTCATAGATCCTGCCCATTTCCAGAGGCGTTTTCTTTATTTGGGATGCTAGAAGGGTTCAGAGCAGAGATTCATGGCCAGAAGGAATTTCTTTTGTGGAGACTCACTCCACTAAGGAAGCTGACCAGTTTATCTCGAATTTATAGTCTCTAAGTTCAGATGCAGGAGGGGAGGGGAATGGCCTGACCTGTAGCTACCAAGTCATGGCAAATATATATCATCATTCCACAGGCAGATACAATGACTTTAGGAATCAGACTGACAAAAGATGAGAAGGGAAGAAAGGCCAGGCCCAACAGTTCTTTACTCTGATTCCTCCATCTTCCATCACACAACAGAGCTGTCTTTGCCTCCCTCTGAACACTCAAATCTTTTTACTTATTTCCATGACTCAACAATGAGCCCAAGAAGGTCAGACCAGAAGCAGGAGCCCTGAGAGGATCATGGAGGTCAGAGACTCTCAGGGTCTAAAGGAGTCTCTAAGGTCTATTAGTCTAATCAGCTCCTAAACAAGACTGTCTCCACTCTATAATCTATCCCCATAGGAACACCTGACTTTTGCTTGAAGATACTCCCCCTCCTCATCCTGAGGCAACCCATTCCACGTGGAGAAATCGCCAATTGTTAGCAACTTTGTCCTTACACCCAATTTCAATTCTCCTCATTGTCCCGTTCTTACATGGTTCCCTGTGCTACCCTTTGGGGTGAATTAGGACATGGCTAAGCCTTTCCATAGGCCATGGAGTCCTCCTACCTATCCAGTTTTACAGAGGAGCTCTCCAAGGCTCAGGAAGTTGTAGTGACTGACTCAATAGCATAAAGAGTTAATGGCCAAGAGAGAGCTCTCACCTAAGCAATGAAGAAGGGCTGAATGCAGGAGACACTGAAAATACAATTCACAGAATTTATTACTGGTTGAAGTATGGAGGATGTCAGAATATGAATGTAAGGGCCAAGAGGAAGAACCAAAGTGAACTCTGTGGAGATTAAAATTAATATGCAAAACACTAAATGTTATTTTATGAATTATTTAAAAATATAATTAATGATAATAGAAATGTTAAAATTAAAAATAAAACATTAAAATTAATATGCCAAATACTAAATATTATATTTCTAAATATTTTATTAACAATAAACTAATAGAGACCTAACTAAAAGGTTACTAACCAGCCCACTCCCAGGAAACAAAGAGGAAGAGGGAAGAGTTACAGCCAAAAATAAAACAATAACGTGACCACAGAAATGTGGAGGGACAGGAAAGGTTAAAGGGAACTCTGGGAAAACTAAGGACTTATGGGAGATGCAGTCCAAGGTTAAAAATCTCCATTTATACATCCCCTGTGATCCTTTGGGAGACCAGTCTCCCCAATGGCGCATAAAAACATAATCAACATACAAATTGCCATGATTTGTGGAGAAAAGGGAAAAAAAACTTAATGATTGCTACATTGACAAAAAACAAATTTGGGGGCAGTCCCCTTTGGCAGAAGAGTATACATTCAAAACAAATACTTTCTACCCCCCATAGTTCAATTTCACATCATTAAGTTCACTACGGATCTTCTTCTTGATGCAGTGTGTGGTCTCTGAAGACATCTTTAGGGCACCTTCTCCAAACAGGTTTGTTGTCTGGATTCTGGGAGGTAGCAAATTTCTTATCCTAAAATTTCCTAAATTCAAATCAAGAGTTCAAAATAATAACAAAGGCCCCCCCTGAGGAAAATAATAACAAACAGGGATCACTCAGGAATACATGGGCCAGTTATAAGGTATATGAAACAATTTCAAAAGAAATCAAAAACATTAAAAAAATCCACATAAAAGATAAAAAATAAATTGTGGATGAAATACAAAATGTCAAAATCTTATTTCTAAAAAATCTAAGTAAAGGAAAAATAAAACTATAACAGGTCCTTGAATCAGGGCCCAACTAAAGTGATTTAAGTAATTATGCACTTACTCAATCAGTAGCCAGGACTATAAAGAAAGTTTGCCACACTTATAAAAGACAGAAAAAAGGAACTAGATGACAGGAGCCAGAATGGAAGCCAGGATGAGGTGCTTAGATAGAATGTGGTCCAGAGGAAGTCCTGCATCTTAACATATGTTAAGCACTGCAACCTCAAACCCCCCAAAAGTTTAAGTTCTCTTGTCTTGGCTCAAAATTACATCAATCCCACTGGGATGGGTTGATCTCTTTGACCTTGTGCCCAATTTGCATTATGCAGTTTGGCTTTGTGCTACTTTAGTACTGTTGTGTAAATGGAATTAGCTCACCTTCATTCACTTGTGAAGGCTCTAGCCACCAGGAATGATGTCACCCCACCCAACGTAGAATTAAATGAGGATGGTGGAGGTCTGTTACCCACACATGATAGTAATGAGCAAATCAAAAACAAGAGACTGTCCTTTGGACAGTCTTAAACAGTGTTGAGGCTGCCATTTGTCCACTTGAAATTGGAGGTGGATACAGGAAGTGATGAAAGATGCTCTTTTAAATATGATGGTAACTTCCTGTGGAGGCAGTTGACACTTTGAACTTGGTGTTGAAGGATCACTGGTGAGACCTCAGACTACTTCCCTTTGAATGGTCATCTGGTTAAGTTAGGCTGACTTCCTTTCTCCTCCCTTGGCATTTCTGGAGGCTCTAGCCTTAGGGAGGCTTCTCTTCTTGGAGAAGGCCTTGTGGCTAGAAGCTTTATTTAATTAAACTCTGTGCCCCCCTCTGCTGGGGCTTCTAAATTCCTACCTGGTTTGAAACTCTGGCCTGAGCCAGAATTACTCTCTCTCTCAATTTCCCTACCTTCAACCTTCCTAATTGTAAATAAACAACCACAAAAGTCATCCTCATTTGGGTCTATTTTATTTTGAAATCGAGTTAATCGATTTCTGACAACCATACCTTAAACATCTAGATTTCTCCTCTTACACTGTGCAGTGGCTCTTTTTCAATACTCTTCTGGAATCAGACAGAATCATTAAGCAAAGTCCCATAATTATGTAAATGAACAATGGCATTATTCTCTAGTTTAAAACCTTTTGGGTATGCATTAATATTAGAACAAATTATTTTAAACTTATATTACTGTAAAATAAAACAATTAATATTATTTATATGTACTTCAAAGTACTCAAATGTTATATTGCAAATAAAAGGGAAAAAAATAAGAAAAAATGTTTTAAAAATAAAAAATATATAACTTAGAATCAGTGACACACTGTGTCAACCAAGGGGAGGTGGAATACAAAAATTCAACAAAAAATGAGATCCATTTTCTTTTTAAACCTGCCCATGATCCACTGTGTGAGTACAAATGATGTTTACAAAATAACAGACATGTAAAAACAAAACAGTAGTAGAGTAGATAACACACATTCAAATAAAGTACCAAATTCCCAAAATTCAAAATAGCCGTTATTGACAATAGCAGACAAGCCCATTATTATGTAGGATTTACATGAGTTTATACATAGCCACTTGCTCTGTGATGTTTAAAAAAAATCTGTGTTGGATATTTGTCACAAGTTATACAGATGTAACAATATTTTCAAACTTGGCAAAAACACACATGTATTGCTCAGGAAAATCTTTTTGGGGTCTAGAACATCACCAAGAATTTAGATCCTGATGGAAGTAAATTAAACCAAAGAGTTAAAATATCATGCATGCAGGAATTCTTTTTGGCTTCTTGCTTTATATATAAAGTTTTGGTAGGAACTTCTATTTGGTTCTCTACCTTTTAAAGCAATATTCTTTAATATATATGTGTGTGTGTGTGTGTGTGTGTGTGTGTGTTTATAAACCTATCATCCATTCAGAAGGTACAAAGTCATAAAGAGCCCTTATAAAATTACAATTTAATTTCTTAAATCATTATATTCTCCAAGATTGTAGAACAGGGGTCGGCAACCTTTTTGGCCGTGAGAGCCATAAACACCACATTTTTTAAAATGTAATTTCACGAGAGCCATTCAGTGCTCACAGTGCCGCTCCTATAACAGTGCCTTAAAAAAAATGGACTTTATGGCTCCAGCAGAAAGAGCCATACATTGAAGACTCCTGTTGTAGAAGCAGCATGTGACCCCGATATTTAAGATGACAAATCCAGGATACATAAGACTTATGGGCTTGTTTACAATGATATGTTGTTCTGTAAAATAATAGGGAAACAGTAGAGATAAAGAATCTTATAACAGAATTAGATTAATACAGGTAAACTTAAAAAAATTAAACCGTAAAGAAATCAACAAAAACAATAACATAAGCAAATAACAAGTAATGCAGTCAAAGCCCTTTTTACCAATTCCAATAGATTTATTCACTATTAGGGAAGGGAGATAAAACTCAAGTAGTTAGGAAGCAATGAACTCTCATAAATCTTTAAGATTCATTCCCCTCCTCAGTATTTATCATCCATTTGCATGATTTGTCAGAGCTCTGAATTTTGTCATAGTGTGCTCTACCCTCATAATAAGTATGAATAAGCGAAAAAACCAAAGGGGTGTGAGGAGATGAATTTCTCCCCTGAATCAATCTCTCAACTGCAAGGTATTCAATCAGCACAAAAACTCCCAGGAAAAGAATTAAGAAGATCCAAAGTGCAGTTTGTAACTTTACCAACTCAAATTGTTGTTTCAGAGTTTCAAGCATAGTTTGAAACATTATTCCTGAAGAGGTCGAATGGGGTTTTGTTTATAGAGTAAATAAAAAGGAAGCAAAATTTCTAGAGGGAGAACAATAGGGTACTTGCATATGAGAGAACTGGCCACAAGGTACAGTCAAAATTCCAAAAACTTCTACTTTGAATCTACTGATTTAGTTTCTTTGCTCTCAGAAGAAAAAAAATACAGAGAAGTTCTCTTTCACTTTATTTTCTAAGATTCTTTACGTAGACTGTCATATCATCTGCAAAGAATGATAGCTTGGTCTCCTCATAGCAATCTCTGAGAAGAAGATGGAGATCAAGATGAGTGACAATTGGGAGTTATGGAATTTAGAACTTACTCAGATGCCATGAGCCAAGGGGCAAAACGCAGTTGCTGCCACCACTATAAAAGCATAAGATTCTTGAGAAAAGGAATCCTGTGTTGTGGGAGGGTAGGTCTATCGCCCTGCTCTAGTTAGCCTATATCCTGTTGTATTGATTACCAATTCATCAATTGCTGAATAGAGCTGAGAGATATATACCAAACATCTAATGACCAAGAAGAATATCACCAAACCTTGCTGCTCCAGGTGAGGGCCATGGTGGCAGCACTGACCAGGGCTGAGTGGGAGAGAAAACTCTCCAGCCAGCTACCAATTTGATTATCATTTGATTAGCCAACTGTAGTCTAACATAGCCACCCCCAACACCTTTTTCCTAAATCCTTGATCCTACCCCTTGAGGTTATTATAACTAAATCTTTAAATTTTTTCAAGTGAAGCGTGTTATTATTCTAAAATCAGTTTAATAGTCTTGCATCTAAAGGGGAAAGGGAATACTTTAACACTTTAGTTAAGCCTCAGCCAGAAGAGTGACCCAACATAATTAATAACTATTTCTCATTACAAACATCTATCCATTAACTCAACCCCAAGCCAAGTAAACAGAGAAGCTTTGTGAGTCAGTTCACAGTTTCTCACTTAATCACTTTGGCTTGGACACTGTAGGTGGGATTGGTGCTCAGCTGAATAGTGGTGGGATGTGTTGTTCATTATCAATCCTTGGTGTTCACCTAGGTATCCCATCCTTACTCAGTTAGGTCATCATACCATCTGAGGATCTTGGGCCATCTCTTTATCAGGCCCAAATACAGAAGCACCATACAACCAAAACAGTGTGTCTTGGCAGATACATTCCTAAGTATTTTATAATGACTAGAGAAATTTTAAATAGACTTTCTCTTTCTACCTCTTGCTGTTGGGCATGTGTTTGAAATGTTTAGAAACGCTGATGAATTATATAGCCTTATCTTCTACCCTGCAAGTTTGCTAAAGTTTTTTTAAATTATTTTTATTTTTTAAACCCTTAACTTCTGTATATTGGCTCATAGGTGGAAGAGTGGTAAGGGTGGGCAAAGGGGGTCAAGTGACTTGCCCAGGGTCACACAGCTGGGAAGTGTCTGAGGCTGGATTTGAACCTAGGACCTCCTGTCTCTAGGTCTGACTCTCAATTCACTGAGACACCCAGCTGCCCCAGTTTGCTAAAGTTTTTCATCATTTCCACTAGCCTTTTAGTTTATTGTCTAAGGTTCTTTAAGTAGACTGCTAAATCATATACAAAGAATGATAGCTGGGTCTTCTCATAACCTGTTTTAATACTTTCAATTTCTTTTTCTTCTCTAATTGCTACTGCTAGTATAATGTCAAATAATAGAGGTAATAATGGATGAATCATATGAATATAAAGAAGGAAACTGTAAGTAAATTAGGTGGACATAGGAGAGTATACTTGTCAGATGTATGGGAAAGGGAAGGTATTAATACCAAGCAAGAGTTAGAAAACATAACAAAATGTAAAATAAATAATTTTGATTACACTAAATTTAAAAGGTTTGTACAAAACAACCCAATGCAATAAAAATTAGACGGGAAGCAAAAATATTGGGGGGGGGAATCTTCACAGAATCCTCTGACAAAGGTCTAATTACTCAAATTTATAAGGAGCTAAATCAAGTATACAAAAAAACAAGCCATTCCACAACTGATAACTGGGCTAGGCACATGAATAGGCAATTTTCAGATAAAGAAATCAGAACTATCAATAAGCACATGAAAAAATGTTCCTTTCTGAGAATTATACATTCCCCCCTGAAATTATTCTTAAAAAGAGTTAAAATTTTGCATTATAGATTATAATAAAGACATTATGATTATAAACTTACACCACCCTGAGGAAAATTCCAAATAACACATTCTCCCCTAAAGAGGGTACCCCAGGTCAGCTAAGAATACACGGCTGAGTCACGGGGCTGTATGAAAATAATTGGCAAAAGAAGTAAAAAAGAATAAAATCCAAATAAAAACCAAATAAAAAGGAAAAAATTAACTTGTGAATGAAATGTAAAATGTCAGGAAAAATAAACTCATAACAGGTCCTTGAATCAAGGCCCAATTAAAGTGATTTAAACAGTTTGCAATTACCCATTGAGGAGCCAGGACTACAGAAAGTTGCCATTCTTTTTATAAGAGAAATAACAGGACCAAATATGTGTGCAAGGGAAGTGTCTTTCCCTATTCTGATTTTTTCTGCACCTTCTCAGGGAATAAGACATAATGATAGCCAATCTTAGGTGCACAATAATACAAGTATAATAGCAGGAAGCAAGGAACTCCAGAAGTGGAGGCCAGGGTTTGGGATCAGTGGCAGAAAACAGCAGCAGCAGCAGAAAGGCAGGAAACTGGCATGCGAGCAGAGCATCAGGCATTCAGCTTAGCTGGAGTAGGGATAAGCACTGGGCGGCTCAGGAACCCAGGGAGGATGCAGCAGGCAAGGCTAAAACTGGCTGAAGCAGCTTCTTAGATAATAGGCGGGCAAAAACAAAACTGCTGATATCCACAAACCATGGCATTTAAAGCCACTTTCTCCTTTCCCTGAAAGGCAGCCATTGGGCTGGGGAGAACAGGGAGAAGAGGAAGGGCGAAACCATAAACTACAACAAGTTGCTTGGCTTGGTAATCTATCTGAAAAATTGAGAATTTGCTTCCAACGTGGTATGCCAAACTGTTACTAAAAACTGATATTGATGGATGTTAAAAGAAGCATTAACATTTTAATTAAGACAATATTGGTAAAATATAAGATGACCATGCGCCTATTAAAATATAATTCCAAACCCCTCCATACCTTCTGCACACCTGGCTCACTTGTATCAAAGAGACTGCCCCAATGTCCTCAAGTCATAAACTGTTCTTTTATGTAATCACATGTCCTGTCTACCTGCATTATAAAAGGAAGCACGGGGAAAATAGTTTCCAAGTCCCCTGAACATCCACAGGAAGTTTTTCATATATCTATGTATTTAAAACTCAAATGAACCACAAATAACCCTCAAAAAAACCCAGTTACAAATAACATACAGAGAATCAAGAAAAATTATTTTAGCCACATAAGTGCTCTCCACATGGCTCCCTCAGCCACCTTGCTCTTCACCAGATTATGCAAAAAGGGCCGTACTTTCTTGTCTCTAACATTTTTCATCTCTCCCTTTTTGTTACCCTTCAATCATGTCCTGTTGAAACTCAATCACATAACCCACACTAGATGAGTTCATT
>NW_025381288.1:0-1157 GCF_016433145.1 Gracilinanus agilis | reverse complement strand
CCTCCCCCCTCCTCACAAAGCCTGGGCGCCCTCCTCCCCCTCCCCCCCCAGTGGTGATGAAGAAGGTTCCCAGCAGGAGCTTCCAGGCTCCACAACAACCCCCAGGAGCCTGCCTGTGGGCCCCAGGGGGAGGGCAGAGGACGGAACGAGGCCGGGGACTCACGGGTCAGATCTGCCCTTGCTTCCATCTACCACGGCCAGGTTCTTGCACTGACACACGTAAATCTTGAATTCTCCAAATGTCTTGTCGTAGTCCAGGGCCACCTGGACTGCTCCCTGGATATCTGTGGGCCTTAGGTCCCCTTTAGAGCCACTATATACTCTGCCCTTTACCTGGACAGAAGCAGAGGGACAAACTCAGGATGCTCATTGCCCAGCCCTGGTGCCCCCCTACAACCACCCTGGGACAACTGTGAAGGGAGAGGACAGTGGGCGGGGGGGGGTGGCCAATCCAATGGGAACCGGAAATGGGAAAGGCAAGGTGGGGAGGCCTGTTGGGCTGCCTTTCCTGGCAGAGCTATCCACTCTCCCTGGGTGGAGCTAGGCTGCTCCTGCTTCCGCTTGGTGGCACTTACAGAGGATGAGGCCATCATGTCAGAGGAGCTTTTGGGGTTTGGGTTTTTGGGGCCTTGGTCGATCTGGAAGCTTCCCTCACGATTCAGATCAGGCTCCATCTGTCCAACAACCAACAGAGACACTCACCAAGCGGCCGAGATCTCCTGGGGCCACCCGACACCATGGACGGGATAGCAGAGACACGGAGAGCCTTGCCGAGGCAGGTGAGGCAGGTGAGGCAGCCTAAACTAGCCGGGGGGCTCCCACTGGGGAAGGACCTCCCAGGGCAGCCTCTCCCTGGCGCCACCCATCCCGCCTGGAACATCCCGAGGGCCTGTCAGGACTCTCCCAGGGTCTGCAAAGCCCTTTCAGAAACTCAGAGAATTCTACCAGTCAGTCACTGCAGGGGAAAAGCTCCTGTAGTTGCTGGATCTGGAGAGTGTTCCAGACTCTGCCCCAGAGAACTGGCCGAGAACTTCCATGTGGCCTTAAGGAGAGGCTACCCTGCCGCTGGAGTGCCGGGAAACGAATACCACCGTCCAGAGAGCGGGTGTTCACGGTGCCCAAGTACCCATTTGTGCCGCCCTACAGTGAGCCACTCC
>NW_025381287.1:0-1363 GCF_016433145.1 Gracilinanus agilis | reverse complement strand
CCTTCCTTCCTTCCTTCCTTCCTTCCTTCCTTCCTTCCTTCCTTCCTCTTTCTTTCTCCCTTTCTCTCTTTCTTTCTTCCCACCCCCCCTTTTTTTTTTTTTATTAAACTAGAAATCACTTTGCTCAGAAAAGACCCTTAGTCTTGATTTCTATTCTTAGAACTAAAGGGGGCGGGGCAGAAAGAAAACCCTGGACTTGTTGATGAAAAAAATCAGAGTTTGAGACCCAACTCTTCTATTTGATGCAGTGTGACCTATGGTCCAGCTAGGTACCTAGAGACCTCTCTGGACCTCAGTTTCCCCATCTGCAAAATGAGGGGTTTAGACCAGATGACCCCTAAGTTCTACAACCTTATGATCTCTCTGAGCCTCCTTGTCCCCACCTGCAAAAATAAAGAAAATCCTTTAATTCATGGACTGTAGACAATTTGTGGGTAATTGACCTGGAGCTGGAACCAGCCCTCTCATTTGGCAGATGAGAAAACTGAGGCCTGGGAAGGGAAAGTGACTTACCCAAGCAGTAAATCCTCAGAGTCTAGATTTGAATTTAAGACCCATGATTCCAAACTCAGCACATTCTTTTCATCATACTTTTCAAATAATATTTACTATTATTTCTCTATATCAGGAACTAAGTTTACAGCGATAAAAACAACACAGTTCCTGCCCTCGGGGAGCTTATAGTATACTGAGAGGCTATCACAGGGAGACATAAATAAATGCAAAGAACAGCAGGGTTCCTTTTGCCGGGTTTTAGTTATCCACCTTCGATGTAAAGCGCTAGAGGTCTGCCGTGAAGTGCCAGAAGTTTGCCCATGGACATGGTCTGGCCCCCTCCATCCCCATCCTTAACAGCATCTTCTGCTTCCATTTTCACTTCTTTTGGGGTGGGGATGAGAAGCCGGGAGACTATTTCAGGAAGAAGAAAATGCTGGCTGCTGGGAACTGGAAAAGGCCTTTTTATAAGTGAGTGGCATCCTGAAGGACGAGAGGGATTCTCATTGAGGCCGTTGGGGCCCTTGGCACAAAGGCTCAAAGGCAGGAGATGGCATAATCCTGTAAGGAGGCTGGCTGGACTAGGATGGAAGATACATGAATGGAAATAAAAGTAGATAACTGAAAGCCGAGGTGAAGTCAGATTGAGAAGGGTTTTAAAGACAAGGGTTTGTTGTGTTTTTTAATGTCCTTCCCTTCCCTCTTAGAGTCAATACTGTGTATCGGTTCTAAGACAGAAGAATGGTAAAGGCTAGGCCACGGGGGTTAAGTGACTTGTCCAGGGTCACACAGCCTAGGCAGTGTCTGAGGCCATCTCTAGTTGGACCCTAGCAACCCCTTGGCGGTGAACACATCCCAAAACAAAGGG
>NW_025381286.1:0-1260 GCF_016433145.1 Gracilinanus agilis | reverse complement strand
CCAGCATTCATTACTCTCCCCTTCTTTCATTTTAGCCAATCTGCTAGATGTGAGGTGATACCTCAGAGTTGTTTTGATTTGCATTTCTCTGATTATTAGAGATTTAGAACACTTTCTCATGTGCTTATTGATACTTTTGATTTCTTTACCTGAAAATTGCCTATTCATGTCTCTTGCCCATTTATCAATTGGGGGATGGCTTGATTTTTTTATACAATTGATTTAACTCCTTGTATATTTGAGTAATTAGACCCCTGTCAGAGTTTTTCGTTACAAAGATTTTTTCCCAATTTGTTGTTTCCCTTCTGATTTTGACTACATTGTTTTTGTTTGTACAAAAGCTTTTTAGTTTAATATAATCAAAACCATTTAATTTACATTTTGTAATTTTCTCTAACTCTTGCTTGGTTTTAAAATCTTTCCTTTCCCAGAGATCTGACAGGTATACTATTCTGTGTTCACTTAACTTGTTTATAGTTTCCCTCTTTATATTCAAGTCGTTCACCCATTCTGAATGTATCTTGGTGTAGGGTGTGAGATGTTGATCTAAACCTAATCTCTCCCATATTGTTTTCCAAATTTCCCAGCAGTTTTTGTCAAATAGTGGATTCATGTCCCAAAAGTTGGGCTCTTTGGGTTTATCATACACTGTCTTGCTGATGTCATTTACCCCAAGTCTATTCCACTGATCCTCCCTTCTGTCTCTTAGCCAGTACCATATTGTTTTGATGACTGCTGCTTTATAGTATAGTTTAATATCTGGTACTGCTAGGTCCCCTTCCTTCACATTTTTTTCATTATTTCCCTTGATATTCTTGATCTTTTGTCATACCAAATGAAATTTGTTATAGTTTTTTCAAATTCAGTAAAGAAGTTTTTTGGTAGTTTGATAGGTATAGAGCTAAATAGGTAAATTAATTTGGGTAGCATGGTCATTTTTATTATGTTAGTTCGTCCTAACCATGAGCAATCAATGTTTTTCCAATTGTTGAGATCCAGTTTTATTTGTTTGGAAAGTGTTTTGTAGTTGTTTTCATATAATTGCTGTGTTTGTTTTGGTAGATAGATTTCTAAGTATTTTATATTGTATAGGGTAATTTTAAATGGTGTTTCTCTTTCTACCTCTTGCTGCTCTAATATGTTGGAAATGTATAAAAATGCTGATGATTTATGTGCATTTCTTTTGTATCCTGCAACTTTGCTAAAGTTGTTGATTATTTCTACAAGCTTCTTAGTTGATTCTCTAGGATTTTTTAAGTA
>NW_025381285.1:0-2552 GCF_016433145.1 Gracilinanus agilis | reverse complement strand
ACTAGCAGAAATTCCACTTGTAGAATTTTTTGTCATTTGGGTAAATAGGAACCAGAAAAATGGGATTGGGAGAGTATGAAAAAAATCAGGAAATAGAAAAAGGGTCTAGATCAGTGATGGGCAAACTTTTTAAAGAGGGGGCCAAAGGAAAGGAAAGGAAATGTTCTATCCAGGATGCTGGACATTATTCCCAATCTGACAAATACAATGAATAGGATAAAATAGAATGAAACTTTGAAAGAGTTGCCTTAGAACATTTCAGGGGGCCCCATCTGGCCCACAGGCTGTAGTTTGCCCATCACTGGTCTAGATAGTTGGAAGACAGAGAGCAAAGATACAGAGATGATTAGATAAACTATGAATAAAATATAACAATAGTGTCTGGAGTATCTTTTATCTTCTAGGGTTCTTTCCTACCCAGAATTTGCCAGACTTTTAATTCTCCCTCAATTTCTCCCCAAAAAGCCTTCCTTCTCCCCAAGTGTGCACCAGTCTTCCTCCTCTAGTACACTCCTTCCCTCCTACATCTCTTCTCTCCCCCATCAGGGTGAGGGCCCCCCAGAAGACAGGAATGGGGCTCCTACCTCACTACTTCAGGAGCAAATTCAGCCCCCAAGGAGGGTTCTTTAGTGCAGGGAAATTTTGACAGGGATGGGTAGGGAAGGGAAGGGAAGGGTAAGAAAGGGAAGGGAAAGTAAGTCTGTCATTCAGTCTGTCTTATTCATCCTTGTTGGCTGCCTCATGAGTGTGTGGCCTTGGAACAATCCTTCCAGCCTCACTTTCCTATCCTCTACCTTCCTCTGGGGGGTGGGGAAGAACAGTTCTGTCCCTCCTTCCCTTTGTAAAGGGCAAAGCTGGAGGGGAGCCAAGTGTGGGAAAGGCCTGAAGATGGGAGAGTGGAAGGAAGTTTTTAAAAGTGTACAAGTGGGGGCAGCTGGGTAGCTCAGTGGATTGAGAACCAGGCCTAGAGATAGGAGGTCCTAGGTTCAAACCCGGCCTCAGCCACTTCCCAGCTGTGTGACCCTGGGCAAGTCACTTGACCCCCATTGCCTACCCTTACCAATCTTCCACCTATAAGTCAATACACAGAAGTTAAGGGTTTAAAAAAAAAAGTGTACAAGTGGGTGGTAGCAGGTTGGGGTCTGAGTCGGGGCAAATGGCTCATTTACCAAAGACAGTTAAATTGAACTTTTCAATCCGGATCACTCCTGAGAATGATGTGATTTCAGTTTCATAAAGTCCGCTGTCTTCTAGGGTCAGATTCATGATCTTCAGAGATTTCCTATCAGGGGTAGTCAGCCTCCCCTTGTATTCCTCCCAGGGAATGATCCAGCTTGGACTGCTCTCTCTTGGCCTGATGGTGAGTAGGCTTAGATTCTCCTTAGGTGAATAATGATACCAGCTAATCTTCGAGGTGTCATTTCTTATTTCTGATTTTGGACTCATCAGAACAGAACCTCCCAGGGTGCCATTCACAGGGGACATGTCCATTGATGCTGTGCAGTTACCTGGGACAGGATGGAATGAGAGTTATCAGGGAATAGGAAAAGTGGCCTTTTACTCACCTGGGACAGAAAAGGGGATAAAAAATGTAAAGAGGTCCTGATAGATGTCCACTTTCAAGGACCACAGACACCTCAGACACCTGGATAAAAGAAATGTCCCTGCTGTTCCCTCCAACCCTGACCATTCTCCAGACTTCCCTCCTCTTGAGGGTGCCACCTTGATCTCCATCTCCCAGACCTGGAATCCTGGATTCAACCTGATATTCCCTCTCATGCTTTCCATAGTCAATTGGACCCCAAATCTTATCTCTTCTATCTCTATAGCACCTGCCATATCTAATCATTGTTTGTTTTTTAAACTCTTACCTTCTGTCTTAGAATCAATACTGTGTATTGGTTACAAGGCTGAAGAGTGGCAAGGGCTATGCAGTGGGGGTTAAGTGACTTGCCCAGGGTCACACTGCTAGGAAGGTTTCCAAGCCAGATCTGAACCCAGGACTCCTGGCTCTAGGCCTGGCTCTCAATACACTAAGCCATCCAGTATGTCCCCCCTTTTCATAGATAATCTGTTCTTTCCATTCACATCACCAGCAGCCTAGGTCAAGGTCTCACCACCTCTTGCCTGTCCTAGTGTAACAGACTCCAAATCCATCTCCTGCTTCTGTTCTCTCTTCCTTCTCAGTCCAGCCTCCATAGAACTGCCAAAGTTATCATCCCAAGGCACAGCCCTCACCATTCCTTCCCCAGCTCAAAAGCCTCCAGGAGGGTTTTGTAGCTTCCAAGATGAAAACACAAACTCTGGAGCTTCCAGGATCTGCTCCCTCCCAGCCTTCTCATGTTCTTTCTCTTCATGCTTTCTTCCTTCCAGACAAACCTGTCCCATAGCTGTTCCCCAGGTCTTCATTTCCCCTTTCCATGTCTTCACTCAGCTCAAACCCCCTGGCCAGAGAGCCTTCCCTGCCTGCATCTGTCTGAATCCTTACTTTCCTGCAAGTCTCAACTCACTGGTGGCCATCAGGGGGGATCAGAACTGGCCTCAGAGCCTCA
>NW_025381284.1:0-1310 GCF_016433145.1 Gracilinanus agilis | reverse complement strand
AGTGTCATAAATTAAGAAATGTAAATATGTAATGAATTAAATAAAGTAAGCAAAAGTATTTTGTAAATAGCTAAAATACTATAAATAAATAAATTTAAATGTAAATATATGTAAAATAAATTAATAATAGATAAAATACTATAAGTGGAAGTACTATGTAAATAGTCAAAATACTATAAATAAATATAAATTCAAACCTATATAAAATACATTAATAATAAAATGAAAGTACTATGTAAATAGCTAAAGTACTATAAATAAGTAAATAAAATTTAAATATATAGTTAATACATTAATAATAAAGTACTATAAGTGAAAATACTATATAAATAGCTAAAGCACTATAAATAAATAAATAAATAGAATTTTGAATGCATCATTAATAAATGAATAATAAAGGACTATAAGTGAAAGTACTATATAAATAGCTAAGTACTATAAATAAAATTTAAATATATTTAATAAATTAACAATAAAGCATATAAATAAATCAAATAGTTTAAATCAAATAAGTTTAAATTAATAAGGTATATAAATAGCTAAAATACTATAAATAATAATAATACACAAATAAAATATATGTGAAAGGACTACATAAATAATTTGTGGTTCAATCATTTCAGTCATATTTGCTGCTTTATGATCCCATTTGGAGTCTTTTTTTTGTTTTTTTGTTTGCTTGTTTGTTTTTTTAAACCCTTACCAATAAATACTATGTATTGGTTCCAAGGCAGAAGAGTGGTAAGGGCTAGGCAATGGGGGTCAAGTGACTTGCCCAGGGTCACACAAGTGGGAAGTGTCTGAGGCCAGATCTGAACCCAGGACCTCCCATCTCTCGGTCTGGCTTTCAATCCACTGAGCTACCCAGCTGCCCCCTGGAGTTTTCTTGACAAAGATACTGGAGTAGCTTGCCACATCCTTTTCTGGTTCATTTTACAGATGAGGAAACTGAGGCAAACAGGGTGAAATAGCTTGCCCAGGGTCACACACACGTGTGTGTGTGTGTGTGTGTGTGTGTGTGTGTGTGTGTGTGTGTGTGTATCTTCTACTATTATTTCATTAACAGACTAGTCTTATTCTAGGAAGTTCTTTGGGGAGTCACAGCATCCTTAGACGAACAATGGCTCATTCCAAGATCTCTATTTTGTTTTCTGTTTTAAGAATGTTCTCTCTAATCATCCCATTTTTCCTTGCTTCAGAAAGGATTATCACTTTTAAATTCTGAAAAAAAAAACTGGCTCATTAGCTTGGGAAAACATTACTAGGGAGCATCATAATTGAATGTGCTTTATTAGCCGATCTCTCCCAAA
>NW_025381283.1:0-1444 GCF_016433145.1 Gracilinanus agilis | reverse complement strand
TATTAGCTTGGTAACAGTTTGTCTGACTGCATATCTCTCTTCCCAGAGAAGCTATGAAATAACCACTCCAGGAAGGTACTTAAAAGTCTTTAACTGTATTTAGCAAAGATGGGATATTGGGAATGGGTAGAAGAATTGGGAAACCCTAATTAATTTGGTGATAATAAACCCTCAGAGCTGTAGGCAGGTAATTGAGTCTGGTTGGTTAGCTTCTCTGGTCCAGCCTGGCCACAGCTAAACCAGAGTAGGCAAACTGCTGCTTGATGTCTTTTCAGCTTCTTCTTCTTTCTGCTAGCTGTTATGCCTAACCAGTCTTCAGGATATCCACCCTTTCCACCCACTTCTTCTTCTCCTACCCACTTCCCGGATCCCTCTGGGGCTCTGGGAAACCTACATAACTATAGGTGATTGATTTCCTAATATCTAGAGGCAGAAGAATCAGAAGAGTGATGGTCTAGGTACAGGTTGTCGATGTTATCAGGTTTAAGACAGTAGGATCTTGCAAGGTTGAGCCAAGCAAGTCTCAATCCCAAAAGACCAGGATCCACATATGTCTAGTCGAAGAGAAGGAAAGGAACCCCAAGCCAGGGCTGCCAGGGTGTTTTATACCCCCCTGGGCCAACCGCTCTCTCCCCTGTCCTCACAGCCCTTGGGAACATTCCACAATCAAATGGACCCACCTGTCAATCAGAAGTGAGGACTCCCAGCTCCCAGAGTTTCAATATAACAGGTTTGACCTAATCAAACATCTACTGAAAACAGTCATCCTTTCTACAACATCACAGACAAGTGATATTCCAGGCTCTACTTGAAAACTTTCAGTGAATGGAAACTTATAACCTCCCAAAGCAGCTTATTTCACTTTGAATGTCTCTAATTTGTACAGGATTTCCACTGAATTTCTGTTATAAGGGGCCAATAAGAACACGTTTAATCTCTATTTCACCTAAATATTTAGAGATGGAATGGACTTTAGTGATCATCTAATCAAAATATTCTTGAGGGGACAGCTGGGTATCTCAGTGGATTGAGAGTCAGGCCTAGAGATAGGAGGTCCTAGGTTCAAATCCGGCTTCAGACACTTCCTAGCTGTGTGACCCTGGGCAAGTCACTTGACCCCCATTGCCCACCCTTACCACTCTTCTACCACCAAGGAGCCAATACACAGAAGTTAAGGGTTAAAAAAAAGATTATTAAAAAAAAACAAAACATTCTTGACTATGTTTATGTCTGAACTTCTTGAAGGTCTCAAAAAGCCTCTAAGCTCCTTGGAATAATGCTTTGTAATACATAAAATAAAATACAAAGAACTTAAAGGAAATTAATTATACTAAAATATAATTTTTAATTTTTTTAAAAGTTCATGGACTCTAGAGATAATCTCATATAGACATATTGTAATTTGTCAATGTCTTCCATAAACTATGACAACCAGAATTTAACA
>NW_025381282.1:0-4071 GCF_016433145.1 Gracilinanus agilis | reverse complement strand
AGTCATAAGATTTCTCTCTAGTGTGAATTCTTTGATGTACAGTAAGACCAGACTTCTGTGTAAAAGCCTTTCCACATTGATTATATTCATAAGGTTTCTCTCCAGTGTGGATTCTCTGATGTACATTAAGACTGGACCTGTCTATAAAAGCCTTTTCACACTGATTACATTTATATGGTTTCTCTCCAGTATGGATTCTTTGATGTATTTTGAGAAATTCCCTAAGTCTGAAAGCCTTTCCACAGTGATCACATTCAAAAGGAGTCTCTCCAAGGTGGATTCCCTGATGTACAGTAAGAGAAGACTTCTGTGTAAAAGACCTTCCACATTGATCACATTCATAAGGTTTCTCTCCAGTATGGATGCGCTGATGTGTAACCATGCCGTTCTTAGATTTAAATGTCTTTCCACATTGATTACATTCATAAGGTTTCATTTCAGTGTGGATGCTCTGATGTCTAACCATATATTCCCTAGTTCCAAATGCCTTTCCACATTGATTACATTCATAAGGTTTCTCGCCAGTGTGGATTCCCTGATGTAGAGTGAGAGAAGACTTATGTGTAAAAGACTTTCCACATTGATTACATTCATAAGGTTTCTCTCCAGTATGGATTCTCTGATGTACATTAAGAACAACCCTACATCTGAAAGCCTTTCCACATTGATTACATTCAAAAGGAGTCTCTCCAGTGTGGATTCCATGATGTACAGTAAGAGAAGACTTATGTGTAAAAGACTTTCCACATTGATCACATTCATAAGGTTTCTCTCCAGTGTGGATGCGCTGATGTTTAACCATACCCTTTTTACATCTGAATGCCTTTCCACAATAATTACATTCATAAGGTTTTTCTCCAGTATGGATTCTCTGATGTACAGTGAAACTGGCCTTGTCAGAAAAAGCCTTTCCGCACTGATTACATTCATAAGGTTTCTCTCCACTGTGGATTTTCTGATGCACCCGAAGTACCTCTTTCTCATGGAAACTTTTTCCACATTGAAAACATTCATAAGGTTTCTCTCCAGTGTGGATTCTCTGATGTACAGTAAGCCTGGCCCTCTGTATAAAAGCCTTTCCACATTGATTACATTCATGAGGTTTTTCTCCAGTGTGGATTTTCTGATGTGCAGTAAGACCAGACTTTGCTGTAAAAGACTTTCCGCATTGATCACATTCATAAGGTTTTTCTCCAGTGTGGATGTGCTGATGTGTAACCATACCATTCTTAGATTTAAATGTCTTTCCACATTGATTACATTCATAAGGTTTCTCTCCAGTGTGGATGCGCTGATGGTTAACCATACCATTTTTAGATTTAAATGTCTTTCCACATTGATTACATTCATAAGGTTTCTCTCCAGTATGGATTCTTTGATGTAGATTAAGAAGGTACTTTTGTTTGAAAGCCTTTCCACATTGATTACATTTATAAGGTTTCTCTACAGTGTGGATTTTCTGGTGTACAGTAAGCCTGGCCTTGACTGAAAAAGCCTTTCCACACTGATTACATTCATAAGGTTTCTCTCCAGTATGGATTCTCTGGTGTACAGTAAGCCTGGTCTTGTATGAAAAAGCCTTTCCACATTGATTACATTCATAAGGTTTCTCTCCAGTGTGGATTCTCTGATGTACAGTAAGACTGATCTTGTATGGAAAAGCCTTTCCACACTGATTACATTTATAAGGTTTTTCTCCAGTGTGGATTCTCTGATGCACTCGAAGTACCTTTTTCTTATGGAAAGTTTTTCCACATTGAAAACATTTATGAGGTTTCCCTACAGTGTGGATTCTCTGATGTACAGTAAGAGCAGCTCTCTGTGCAAATGTTTTACCACATTGATTACATTTGTAAGGTTTCCCTCCAGTGTGGATTCTCTGATGTACAGTAAGAGCAGCTCTCTGTGCAAATGTTTTACCACATTGATTACATTTGTAAGGTTTCTCTCCAGTATGGATTCTCTGATGAACATCAAAGTTTTCTCTCGAAGTGGAATTGCAGGCACCATCACCTATGGATCTTTGCTTCTGAGTTTCTTCCCTAGAAAGGCTTAGCTCTGCAGTAATCTCTTTCACTTCAAGCCTTATTTTTCCTTCTGAAAGAAACAAACAATAAAACATACATGCATATTCACCTAGACATATATATGTCCTTAACTGCCACTGAGGCTAGAATGGTAGTAGGAAAAAGGCAGCAATGGAGTCAAGACTCTCACAAGACAGGAGGCTGGGTAATCTTCTCCTGCACAGTCCCACTGGGTGACACAGGCAAATTAGAAAGCATAGCTGGCTCTGGAGATGTCATGTGTGAGAGTTAATGAGTGGAGAATAAATTTGATAAACCTTTTCTCTTCGGTGTTTGTTCCTAACCAGACCTGCCTGTGAGGGTGGCTAGTGACCCTTATGGAGGCTGTAGAATAGCCAGCTAAATGAAGCAATGAGGTAAGTATTTTTATATTTCTTGCTCTTATTTTTCCATTTTTCTTTTTCCCCCACTACCTTTGATTAATAAAATATTAATTTATGGCCAGTCTCCTAATTTTAATGATTACATTTTGGGCAACCACGAAGGGATAGACATTACAGAATTACTTCACAATCTGTTAACAGATGGTGATGGTGAAAAGAATACAATCCTTTCCATTGTGAAAGGGTCTCAAAGTGATGATGCAGTATGTTGGCCAAGTAACTGGACTAAATTTGATGACCTCAGACAGGAAGAGAATGAGAGACCATTTCAGTTCTACGACAATTCTATCACGGTTGAACTACAGTGTAGGTAACTTGGCATGGATGTCTCCAGAGGGATAGATGTCAGACGTATAAGGATTCATTTTGTAAAGTATTTTTCCTGAGATATTAAAGACTACTTTAAGAACAATTGCCCAGATTGGCCCAAAAGCTAAAGAGGACAGCAGCATATGTCTTTGAGGGCTGTGAAGGGTGAAATAGAGAGAAAGCTGAAAAAGAAGAACTGGATAGGTTAAGAAAGGAAAAAACTGAATTAGAGGAGAACTTAAAGAAGGAAAAGCCTAGGTGACATAAGTGGCGTAGCTGTGGGGATATAGGGTTCCAGGCAGGACAACATCCCATGTGTGACCCTAGGAGAGGGGTGTAACTTTTCTTCACGTGATTACCCCCCTTTGATTCTTTGGGAGACCAGCATATTAAATGTTGGAGGATCTGTTATTATTATTATTTCTCTAGCTTCTGTTTCTCTTTCTACAACTCATAGCTACACAAGCTTGTTTCCCACAAAAAGAACAAGCCATTTGTTGCTTCATGGATTCCTTTAAAGGAGCTATGACTTCTGTCTGTCTTTCAGGTCTTTTATTCGTTTTTGTAATTCACCTTTTTCTTTAACTTCTCCTCTAATTCAGTTTTTTCCTTTCTTAACCTATCCAGTTCTTCTTTTTCAGCTTTCTCTGAATGGAATGCAGGGGAAGAGAGAGTAGAGAGGGAAAAAACTGTCATTGCTGGTTGGAGAGAGGTTTGGAACAGAAGTCCAGCCAGCAGTGACTCCATAAGCTCGGGATCTTTGAGACTGGAGAAGCTTGAAGACAATATTTCTCAAGACAGCCCTGGGTACTGGATAATGTTTGTTTTTTGGTGGACAGCTGCAGGCATTTTCCCCTACCTATCTCTTGGATTATATGCTGTGCAAGGAGTTGGTTTCTGGTATCCTGAAGCCATGACTTGCCATGGTTCATGATCTGCTGCTGCTTCTCAAACCATTTCTAAGTTTTACACTTGATTCTGAGCTTCCTGAGAGCATGGCCTGTCTCTTCCCTTCCCTTTGGGTGAAGTAAATTATTTAGGGGATTTGGATCCCGATCATCCTTCTATCCTCAGGATCAGACCATAGGAGATGCTTAATCAATGCGTACTGACCAATTGCCTAGACCCAGGACTGATCCCATCAAGACCATTAAACTACAAGGAGAGGTATAAAATTTAATGCTGATGGAGCAGCAGAGAAATAGACATTTTCTTATACAGCTATGACAATTAGGAGTAATGCTAAGCAGTGCTTAAACCTGGAGATGGCACTCCAGAAGTGGAACAGGAGA